>NC_136812.1:2896023-2913523 GCF_951216825.1 Electrona antarctica | reverse complement strand
GTGTCTCCAGAGGTTGCCTTGTTAATGGAACATAAATACACGAGATAACAACAATACTACTACTACTAATAACAATAATAATAATAATATAAATCACCCCCATGTGAAGTGAGGGGCGCCTCTTATCATCTTACAACATGATGATGTAAAACCAACATTAAATTCCCTTCATTGTCAATGGCGTTTTTAAAACAAACATTGAACTAAAAACAAACATTAAACCTGTATATAGGAGGGGCTAGTGCCCCTCAAAAATTATATAGGCCTACATATAATTATAATTATTGAATTTATAGCAAATTATCATTATCATGGTCTAGTAATGTCCTTTACAGTCAGGTCGCAAAAAGATGAAAATGCAATGCTGTTGCATTTCATTTGGAGAAGTCAGTAATGTAATTCTACACGACCTCCCTTCCCCCTGAGAGATAGATCACATCATCATGCAACAGAAAGGGGCACAACAGCGACCCCTGCGGGTCACAGTATTACGCGGGTCACCGGTGCCAGTGTAACCGGTGTAAGCGACACACTGACTCGCATAACGTCTGGCCGATGATGAGGATCTAACTGCCTTATCTAGCCTGTTCATAAAGGTTATTAACGGGATTATTGAGCTTCACGCGACCCCATGTCTCCCGTTGTCAGGGTTTAAACGGCGCTTCGGACAGGACGGCCCGTGGAGAGAGAGGTACGTCTTTATTCATATTATTACGTGGATGTTTTTTTATAAAGGTTTGATGGTTTTATGTTGAGGGGGAATGGAATCATCCTCAAATGAACCGAGAGACAGAGAGAGAGAGAGAGAGCCTGTTCTGCTCCTCTGCGGTGTTTACACACGTTTACATCCATCGTAGGCCTATATAATATATTTTTTAATATTAAATGAGATCACAACAATGATCTGCCTGGTTGGCTTAAAACAGAATTATATATTGGCACAAAACAAAAAAAATTAAGTTGACCCAGCTCCATTTTTATGCCATCTCTGTCTGGACAATATATATATAGCAGCCGCGCAGCCTATAATTTACGCGATCATTGTGCGTAATTGATTTTTTATTGTTGAAGGCGCGCGGCGCGTGCGTCGGTGGCGGCGGCGGCGCACCGAGTTGATTTATTTGATCGCTCCTTTTTTTTTATTGTCATTTGAAACTAAAGGACTGGACGCTCTGTAGAATCACCCGGTGTGCACAGCGGTGTGTTATAGTGAGTGAACCTTCAGCCAGGGAGGCTGCCTGCAGGCTGGACGGACGTATACAGTGATCGGTCTGTCTGTTTATCCGGTTTAAAAATGCGTGATGATGCACATGCTTGTCGCCTGTTCACTGTCTGTCTGTCACACGCACGCACGCACGCCCGGACAACATCCTACAACATCCTAGCCTACAACATCCCCCCCAGCATTTATATCCATGGCGAACGGTTATTATATAGCAGACCTCCAGCACACAGTTATTCAGTTTACATTCAAAGCTTATATATAGGCTGCCATATTATTATTATTATTTTTATTATTACTGCTTTACAAAAATCAAGGAAAATAAGAGTGGAAAGTGTGTGTGTGTGTGTGTGTGTGTGTGTGTGTGTGTGTGTGTGTGTGTGTGTGTGTGTGTGTGTGTGTATTCAGCGTGCGTGTGTGTTTTCAGTGGGTGTATGTGTGCGTGCGTGCGTGCGTGCGTGTGTGTGCCAGTACAGTGTCAGTGTGTGGCGACCACAGTGTAATCAGTATAGGGTAGGATAGGAGCATCATGTGTTTGTGATTAGGGAGACGGAGTGTGATCTCACATGATACAATAATATACTCTACTAGGCTACAACCTCTTGGTTCAATAATATACTCTACTAGGCTACAACCTCTTGGTTCAATAATATACTCTACTATGCTACAACCTCTTGGTTCAATAATATACTCCACTAGGCTACAACCTCTTGGTTCAATAATATACTCCACTAGGCTACAACCTCTTGGTTCAATAATATACTCCACTAGGCTACAACCTCTTGGTTCAATAATATACTCTACTAGGCTACAACCTCTTGGTTCAATAATATACTCTACTAGGCTACAACCTCTTGGTTCAATAATATACTCCACTAGGCTACAACCTCTTGGTTCAATAATATACTCTACTAGGCTACAACCTCTTGGTTCAATAATATACTCCACTAGGCTACAACCTCTTGGTTCAATAATATACTCCACTAGGCTACAACCTCTTGGTTCAATAATATACTCTACTAGGCTACAACCTCTTGGTTCAATAATATACTCTACTAGGCTACAACCTCTTGGTTCAATAATATACTCTACTAGGCTACAACCTCTTGGTTCAATAATATACTCTACTACTAGGCTACAACCTCTTGGTTCAATAATATACTCTACTACTAGGCTACAACCTCTTGGTTCAATAATATACTCCACTAGGCTACAACCTCTTGGTTCAATAATATACTCTACTACTAGGCTACAACCTCTTGGTTCAATAATATACTCTACTACTAGGCTACAACCTCTTGGTTCAATAATATACTCCACTAGGCTACAACCTCTTGGTTCAATAATATACTCTACTAGGCTACAACCTCTTGGTTCAATAATATACTCCACTAGGCTACAACCTCTTGGTTCAATAATATACTCCACTAGGCTACAACCTCTTGGTTCAATAATATACTCTACTAGGCTACAACCTCTTGGTTCAATAATATACTCCACTAGGCTACAACCTCTTGGTTCAATAATATACTCCACTAGGCTACAACCTCTTGGTTCAATAATATACTCTACTACTAGGCTACAACCTCTTGGTTCAATAATATACTCCACTAGGCTACAACCTCTTGGTTCAATAATATACTCCACTAGGCTACAACCTCTTGGTTCAATAATATACTCTACTAGGCTACAACCTCTTGGTTCAATAATATACTCCACTAGGCTACAACCTCTTGGTTCAATAATATACTCTACTAGGCTACAACCTCTTGGTTCAATAATATACTCCACTAGGCTACAACCTCTTGGTTCAATAATATACTCCACTAGGCTACAACCTCTTGGTTCAATAATATACTCTACTAGGCTACAACCTCTTGGTTCAATAATATACTCTACTAGGCTACAACCTCTTGGTTCAATAATATACTCTACTACTAGGCTACAACCTCTTGGTTCAATAATATACTCTACTACTAGGCTACAACCTCTTGGTTCAATAATATACTCCACTAGGCTACAACCTCTTGGTTCAATAATATACTCTACTACTAGGCTACAACCTCTTGGTTCAATAATATACTCCACTACTATGCTACAACCTCTTGGTTCAATAATATACTCCACTAGGCTACAACCTCTTGGTTCAATAATATACTCTACTAGGCTACAACCTCTTGGTTCAATAATATACTCTACTAGGCTACAACCTCTTGGTTCAATAATATACTCCACTAGGCTACAACCTCTTGGTTCAATAATATACTCTACTACTAGGCTACAACCTCTTGGTTCAATAATATACTCCACTACTATGCTACAACCTCTTGGTTCAATAATATACTCCACTAGGCTACAACCTCTTGGTTCAATAATATACTCCACTAGGCTACAACCTCTTGGTTCAATAATATACTCTACTAGGCTACAACCTCTTGGTTCAATAATATACTCTACTAGGCTACAACCTCTTGGTTCAATAATATACTCTACTACTAGGCTACAACCTCTTGGTTCAATAATATACTCTACTACTAGGCTACAACCTCTTGGTTCAATAATATACTCCACTAGGCTACAACCTCTTGGTTCAATAATATACTCTACTACTAGGCTACAACCTCTTGGTTCAATAATATACTCCACTACTATGCTACAACCTCTTGGTTCAATAATATACTCCACTAGGCTACAACCTCTTGGTTCAATAATATACTCTACTAGGCTACAACCTCTTGGTTCAATAATATACTCTACTAGGCTACAACCTCTTGGTTCAATAATATACTCCACTAGGCTACAACCTCTTGGTTCAATAATATACTCTACTAGGCTACAACCTCTTGGTTCAATAATATACTCTACTAGGCTACAACCTCTTGGTTCAATAATATACTCCACTAGGCTACAACCTCTTGGTTCAATAATATACTCTACTACTAGGCTACAACCTCTTGGTTCAATAATATACTCCACTACTATGCTACAACCTCTTGGTTCAATAATATACTCCACTAGGCTACAACCTCTTGGTTCAATAATATACTCCACTAGGCTACAACCTCTTGGTTCAATAATATACTCTACTAGGCTACAACCTCTTGGTTCAATAATATACTCTACTAGGCTACAACCTCTTGGTTCAATAATATACTCTACTACTAGGCTACAACCTCTTGGTTCAATAATATACTCTACTACTAGGCTACAACCTCTTGGTTCAATAATATACTCCACTAGGCTACAACCTCTTGGTTCAATAATATACTCTACTACTAGGCTACAACCTCTTGGTTCAATAATATACTCCACTACTATGCTACAACCTCTTGGTTCAATAATATACTCCACTAGGCTACAACCTCTTGGTTCAATAATATACTCTACTAGGCTACAACCTCTTGGTTCAATAATATACTCTACTAGGCTACAACCTCTTGGTTCAATAATATACTCCACTAGGCTACAACCTCTTGGTTCAATAATATACTCTACTACTAGGCTACAACCTCTTGGTTCAATAATATACTCCACTACTATGCTACAACCTCTTGGTTCAATAATATACTCCACTAGGCTACAACCTCTTGGTTCAATAATATACTCCACTAGGCTACAACCTCTTGGTTCAATAATATACTCTACTAGGCTACAACCTCTTGGTTCAATAATATACTCTACTAGGCTACAACCTCTTGGTTCAATAATATACTCCACTAGGCTACAACCTCTTGGTTCAATAATATACTCCACTAGGCTACAACCTCTTGGTTCAATAATATACTCCACTAGGCTACAACCTCTTGGTTCAATAATATACTCCACTAGGCTACAACCTCTTGGTTCAATAATATACTCTACTAGGCTACAACCTCTTGGTTCAATAATATACTCCACTAGGCTACAACCTCTTGGTTCAATAATATACTCTACTACTAGGCTACAACCTCTTGGTTCAATAATATACTCTACTAGGCTACAACCTCTTGGTTCAATAATATACTCCACTACTAGGCTACAACCTCTTGGTTCAATAATATACTCTACTACTAGGCTACAACCTCTTGGTTCAATAATATACTCTACTACTAGGCTACAACCTCTTGGTTCAATAATATACTCCACTAGGCTACAACCTCTTGGTTCAATAATATACTCCACTAGGCTACAACCTCTTGGTTCAATAATATACTCTACTACTAGGCTACAACCTCTTGGTTCAATAATATACTCCACTACTAGGCTACAACCTCTTGGTTCAATAATATACTCTACTAGGCTACAACCTCTTGGTTCAATAATATACTCCACTAGGCTACAACCTCTTGGTTCAATAATATACTCCACTAGGCTACAACCTCTTGGTTCAATAATATACTCCACTACTAGGCTACAACCTCTTGGTTCAATAATATACTCTACTACTAGGCTACAACCTCTTGGTTCAATAATATACTCCACTACTATGCTACAACCTCTTGGTTCAATAATATACTCTACTAGGCTACAACCTCTTGGTTCAATAATATACTCTACTACTATGCTACAACCTCTTGGTTCAATAATATACTCCACTAGGCTACAACCTCTTGGTTCAATAATATACTCTACTACTAGGCTACAACCTCTTGGTTCAATAATATACTCCACTAGGCTACAACCTCTTGGTTCAATAATATACTCCACTAGGCTACAACCTCTTGGTTCAATAATATACTCTACTACTATGCTACAACCTCTTGGTTCAATAATATACTCCACTAGGCTACAACCTCTTGGTTCAATAATATACTCCACTAGGCTACAACCTCTTGGTTCAATAATATACTCCACTAGGCTACAACCTCTTGGTTCAATAATATACTCCACTAGGCTACAACCTCTTGGTTCAATAATATACTCTACTACTAGGCTACAACCTCTTGGTTCAATAATATACTCTACTAGGCTACAACCTCTTGGTTCAATAATATACTCCACTAGGCTACAACCTCTTGGTTCAATAATCATTGTGCGTAATTGATTTTTTTATTGTTGAAGGCGCGCGGCGCGTGCGTCAGTGGCGGCGCACCGTGTTGATTTATTTGATCGCTCCTCTTTTTTTTTATTGTCATTTGAAACTAAAGGACTGGACGCTCTGTAGAATCACCCGGTGTGCACAGCGGTGTGTTATAGTGAGTGAACCTTCAGCCAGGGAGGCTGCCTGCAGGCTGGACGGACGTATACAGTGATCGGTCTGTCTGTTTATCTGGTTTAAAAATGCGTGATGATGCACATGCTTGTCGCCTGTTCACTGTCTGTCTGTCACATGCACGCACGCACGCACGCCCGGACGCACTATACATACACTTTTTGGACGAAAAATAGCAAAAATAGCTGATCTACAAGCTCTCAACGCGTCGCAGCGTAAAAGTGTATGTAACTATAACAGTGCGTATATTATATAATGCGTATATTATTGAACCATTATTGTAGATCAGCATTTTTCGGGGTGCAACCCAGCACTCTTTAGCTAGTGGAGATGTGGTGTAACGACATGGATTTCTAAACAAATTTGTGCAACGCAAAATGCAGCGTTCGAGTTCAGGAGACTTCGGGGGGAAAGAAAGCAATTCTCCTGAATGCTGCCTTCCTTCCGGCATGGCATGGAAAGGAGAGGAGGGCATTTCTTTCACCATGTAGTAAATGCTGCATTCGTGGTCTGGAGAGGGCAGTTGTTTTACAGACGGGTAAAAGGGCAGGGGCTGAAGCCCCCTTTGATGTCTATGTGTGCACGTCCCTGCCCTGCCTGCTTTGATAGGAACTAGTAGAGTTTTCATCGGGCCCGAAAATGAAGGCCCGGCCCAAACTGATCAGGCCTGAGGCCCGGCCCGGCCCGACTAATTAGCATAGATTTTAGGCCCAACCCGGCCCTAAAACGTCGGGTCGGGCCTGGTCGGGTTTGTGCAGAATTTGAGAACTCTAGGAGAACTAAGGCAAAGCATAGGATCCTAGTCCACACTGTGGAAGCCTCAGTGTTAATATAACGCTGAGAGGGTATACACACACGCAACCAAATGGACCCTTAACTCTTGAGAGTGTGCAAATGTAATCAAACTGACCCGTAGGGTAGGGGTCCATTTGGTTCCATTTGCACACTCAGAGTTACAGACCCATGTGAATCCCACGGAATATCATACATTGAATGAATGAATATCAAGCATTTATTTTGGTTCTCTCTCCATTGTCCAGCTGGATTGTCCTCACGTAAGAACTTAGAAGTAAACAGTACCGCGCACGTGTGTGTGAGTGAGAGAGAGAGAGAGAGAGAGAGAGAGAGAGAGAGAGAGAGAGAGAGAGAGAAGAGAAGAGGAGAAAGAAAGAGAGAGAGAGAGAGAGAGAGAGAGAGAGAGAGAGAGAGAGAGAGAGAGAGAAGAGGAGAAGAGAGAGAGAGAGAGAGAGAGAGAGAGAGAGAGAGAGAGAGAGAAGAGGAGAAAGAGAGAGAGAGAGAGAGAGAGAGAGAGAGAGAGAAGAGAAGAGGAGAAAGAGAGAGAGAGAGAGAGAGAGAGATAGGTTTTTCATAATAAGTGATGCCATGTGAATCCAAACAGCCTATAGTCCCAGAACCTTGATTTATCGGCCGACAGTGAAGGACAAGGTCTGTCCAGTCAGTCCACTGGATGCAGAGAGAGAGAGAGACATACAGTGAAGGACAAGGTCTGTCCAGTCAGTCCACTGCATGCAGAGAGACAGACATACAGTGAAGGACAAGGTCTGTCCAGTCAGTCCACTGGATGCAGAGAGAGAGACATACAGTGAAGGACAAGGTCTGTCCAGTCAGTCCACTGCATGCAGAGAGACAGACAGACAGTGAAGGACAAGGTCTGTCCAGTCAGTCCACTGCATTCAGAGAGACAGACAGACAGTGAAGGACAAGGTCTGTCCAGTCAGTCCACTGCATGCAGAGAGACAGACAGACAGTGAAGGACAAGGTCTGTCCAGTCAGTCCACTGCATGCAGAGAGACAGACAGACAGTGAAGGACAAGGTCTGTCCAGTCAGTCCACTGCATGCAGAGAGACAGACAGACAGTGAAGGACAAGGTCTGTCCAGTCAGTCCACTGCATGCAGAGAGACAGACAGACAGTGAAGGACAAGGTCTGTCCAGTCCACTGCATGCAGAGAGACAGACAGACAGTGAAGGACAAGGTCTGTCCAGTCAGTCCACTGCATACAGAGAGACAGACAGACAGTGAAGGACAAGGTCTGTCCAGTCAGTCCACTGCATACAGAGAGACAGACAGACAGTGAAGGACAAGGTCTGTCCAGTCAGTCCACTGGATGCAGAGAGACAGACAGACAGTGAAGGACAAGGTCTGTCCAGTCCACTGCATGCAGAGAGACAGACAGACAGTGAAGGACAAGGTCTGTCCAGTCAGTCCACTGCATGCAGAGAGACAGACAGACAGTGAAGGACAAGGTCTGTCCAGTCAGTCCACTGCATGCAGAGAGACAGACAGACAGTGAAGGACAAGGTCTGTCCAGTCAGTCCACTGCATGCAGAGAGACAGACAGACAGTGAAGGACAAGGTCTGTCCAGTCAGTCCACTGCATACAGAGAGACAGACAGACAGTGAAGGACAAGGTCTGTCCAGTCAGTCCACTGCATGCAGAGAGACAGACAGACAGTGAAGGACAAGGTCTGTCCAGTCAGTCCACTGGATGCAGAGAGACAGACAGACAGTGAAGGACAAGGTCTGTCCAGTCAGTCCACTGGATGCAGAGAGACAGACAGACAGTGAAGGACAAGGTCTGTCCAGTCAGTCCACTGCATGCAGAAAGAGACAGACAGACAGTGAAGGACAAGGTCTGTCCAGTCAGTCCACTGGATGCAGAGAGACAGACAGACAGTGAAGGACAAGGTCTGTCCAGTCAGTCCACTGGATGCAGAGAGACAGACAGACAGTGAAGGACAAGGTCTGTCCAGTCAGTCCACTGCATGCAGAGAGACAGACAGACAGTGAAGGACAAGGTCTGTCCAGTCCACTGCATGCAGAGAGACAGACAGACAGTGAAGGACAAGGTCTGTCCGCGTGATTTCTTTCTACGTATGCTTTAAGACATAGACCCGCCCTTGGTGACGGTACAGTGTGTCCGTATTCGGTCTAATACTACAAAGGATAAAGCTGAAGGCAATAGTATAACAAAGTCCCTTTTTACAGTACAATAATGTTTCATGTTTATGTTGACATCTCTAGCTTTCTTATGGATACTGTTATTGACTTTGTCATAAAGACTCATAACATCAGTTCACCGTCATGAATCATGTCATGATTATGGTTGTCATGAGGCGACGATGTAGGGTTTTCTAATAAATAGGCTACAGTGTTTGTGTTGATTAGCGTGACGATGTAGGGTTTTCTAATAAATAGGCTACAGTGTTTGTGTTGATTAGCGTGACGATGTAGGGTTTTCTAATAAATAGGCTACAGTGTTTGTGTTGATTAGCGTGACGATGTAGGGTTTTCTAATAAATAGGCTACAGTGTTTGTGTTGATTAGCGTGACGATGTAGGGTTTTCTAATAAATAGGCTACAGTGTATACCTTTTATCGGGGACGGCGACAAATAAATGTTGGCGTTTTAATATTATTATCGCTAAATCGCTAACGTTTTAATATTATTATCGCTAAGCTTCTCCCTACTTCTCTCCCTACTTCCTCTACTCTTCTTCTGACAGCAGCAGCATAGCTAGCCAATAAGAGGGTTCGCGGCCAATCAGAGGCAGGCGGGCCGCGCGGGGCGTCACCAAGGGCGGGTCTATGTCTTAAAGCGTACGTAGAAAGAAACCACGCGGTCTGTCCAGTCAGTCCACTGCATACAGAGAGACTAAATGAAGCCAAGGCTGGTCCAGTCAGTCCACTGCATACAGAGAGAATAAATGAAGCCAAGGCTGGTCCAGTCTGCGAGCCGAGCCGAGGGTTCTCCTGGAACAGCGTGACACCGTTCCAGTGTGATTTGATCACCAGCTCTTCAACCAAACAACAACAACACGTCGTACATATTAGTGTAAATACCGGTTTTCCTTTCTTTGGCCTTTACCCCCCTTCTTCCCCCCCAATTTAGTCTTTATGCCAATTTGATTCCTTTCCCACGTGCACATTTCTGTGTGTGTGTGTGTGTGTGTGTGTGTGTGTGTGTTGTCACCGCGGTCTTATCCTACTGTCTCACCTGCCAGTGAGGAGCCCCCACCGGGAGGACGTCCTACTCCTCGCTCGGTGGATGTACCGCGCTCGGTGGATGTACCGCGCTGACACCGAGCCGGATGTACCGCGCTGACACCGAGCCGGATGTACCGCGCTGACACCGAGCCGGATGTACCGCGCTGACACCGAGCCGGATGTACCGCGCTGACACCGAGCCGGATGTACCGCGCGCGGTGGATGTACCGCGCTGACACCGAGCCGGATGTACCGCGCTGACACCGAGCCGGATGTACCGCGCGCGGTGGATGTACCGCTCTGACACCGAGCCGGATGTACCGCGCTGACACCGAGCCGGATGTACCGCGCGCGGTGGATGTACCGCGCTCGGTGGATGTACCGCGCTCGGTGGATGTACCGCGCTGACACCGAGCCGGATGTACCGCGCTCGGTGGATGTACCGCGCTCGGTGGATGTACCGCGCTGACACCGAGCCGGATGTACCGCGCTCGGTGGATGTACCGCGCTGACACCGAGCCGGATGTACCGCGCTCGGTGGATGTACCGCGCTGACACCGAGCCGGATGTACCGCGCTCGGTGGATGTACCGCGCTCGGTGGATGTACGGCGCTCGGTGGATGTACCGCGCTCGGTGGATGTACCGCGCTCGGTGGATGTACCGCGCTCGGTGGGTGTACCGCGCTGACACCGAGCCGGATGTACCGCGCTCGGTGGATGTACCGCGCTGACACCGAGCCGGATGTACCGCGCTCGGTGGATGTACCGCGCTCGGTGGATGTACGGCGCTCGGTGGATGTACCGCGCTCGGTGGATGTACGGCGCTGGGTGGATGTACCGCGCTCGGTGGATGTACGGCGCTCGGTGGATGTACCGCGCTCGGTGGATGTACCGCGCTCGGTGGATGTACCGCGCTCGGTGGATGTACCGCGCTCGGTGGATGTACGGCGCTCGGTGGATGTACCGCGCTCGGTGGATGTACGGCGCTCGGTGGATGTACCGCGCTCGGTGGATGTACCGCGCTGACACCGAGCCGGATGTACCGCGCTCGGTGGATGTACCGCGCTGACACCGAGCCGGATGTACCGCGCTCGGTGGATGTACCGCGCTCGGTGGATGTACCGCGCTGACACCGAGCCGGATGTACCGCGCTCGGTGGATGTACCGCGCTCGGTGGATGTACGGCGCTGACACCGAGCCGGATGTACCGCGCTCGGTGGATGTACCGCGCTCGGTGGATGTACGGCGCTCGGTGGATGTACCGCGCTCGGTGGATGTACCGCGCTCGGTGGGTGTACCGCGCTCGGTGGATGTACCGCGCTCGGTGGATGTACCGCGCTGACACCGAGCCGGATGTACCGCGCTCGGTGGATGTACCGCGCTGACACCGAGCCGGATGTACCGCGCTCGGTGGATGTACCGCGCTCGGTGGATGTACGGCGCTCGGTGGATGTACCGCGCTCGGTGGATGTACCGCGCTCGGTGGGTGTACCGCGCTCGGTGGGTGTACGGCGCTCGGTGGATGTACCGCACTCGGTGGATGTACCGCGCTCGGTGGATGTACCGCACTCGGTGGATGTACCGCGCTCGGTGGATGTACCGCGCTCGGTGGATGTACCGCGCTCGGTGGATGTACCGCGCTCGGTGGATGTACCGCGCTCGGTGGATGTACCGCGCTGACACCGAGCCGGATGTACCGCGCTCGGTGGATGTACCGCGCTGACACCGAGCCGGATGTACCGCGCTCGGTGGATGTACCGCGCTGACACCGAGCCGGATGTACCGCGCTCGGTGGGTGTACCGCGCTCGGTGGATGTACGGCGCTCGGTGGATGTACCGCGCTCGGTGGATGTACCGCGCTCGGTGGATGTACCGCGCTCGGTGGGTGTACCGCGCTGACACCGAGCCGGATGTACCGCGCTCGGTGGATGTACCGCGCTCGGTGGATGTACGGCGCTCGGTGGATGTACCGCGCTCGGTGGATGTACGGCGCTGGGTGGATGTACCGCGCTCGGTGGATGTACGGCGCTCGGTGGATGTACCGCGCTCGGTGGATGTACCGCGCTCGGTGGATGTACCGCGCTAGGTGGATGTACCGCGCTCGGTGGATGTACGGCGCTCGGTGGATGTACCGCGCTCGGTGGATGTACGGCGCTCGGTGGATGTACCGCGCTCGGTGGATGTACCGCGCTGACACCGAGCCGGATGTACCGCGCTCGGTGGATGTACCGCGCTCGGTGGATGTACCGCGCTGACACCGAGCCGGATGTACCGCGCTCGGTGGATGTACCGCGCTCGGTGGATGTACGGCGCTGACACCGAGCCGGATGTACCGCGCTCGGTGGATGTACCGCGCTCGGTGGATGTACGGCGCTCGGTGGATGTACCGCGCTCGGTGGATGTACCGCGCTCGGTGGGTGTACCGCGCTCGGTGGGTGTACGGCGCTGACACCGAGCCGGATGTACCGCGCTCGGTGGATGTACCGCGCTGACACCGAGCCGGATGTACCGCGCTCGGTGGATGTACCGCGCTCGGTGGATGTACGGCGCTCGGTGGATGTACCGCGCTCGGTGGATGTACCGCGCTCGGTGGGTGTACCGCGCTCGGTGGATGTACGGCGCGCGGTGGATGTACCGCGCTCGGTGGATGTACGGCGCTCGGTGGATGTACCGCACTCGGTGGATGTACCGCGCTCGGTGGATGTACCGCACTCGGTGGATGTACCGCGCTCGGTGGATGTACCGCGCTCGGTGGATGTACCGCGCTCGGTGGATGTACCGCGCTCGGTGGATGTACCGCGCTCGGTGGATGTACCGCGCTCGGTGGGTGTACCGCGCTCGGTGGGTGTACGGCGCTCGGTGGATGTACCGCACTCGGTGGATGTACCGCGCTCGGTGGGTGTACCGCGCTCGGTGGATGTACCGCGCTCGGTGGATGTACCGCGCTCGGTGGGTGTACCGCGCTCGGTGGATGTACCGCGCTCGGTGGGTGTACCGCTCGGTGGATGTACCGCGCTCGGTGGATGTACGGCGCTCGGTGGATGTACCGCGCTCGGTGGATGTACCGCGCTCGGTGGATGTACCGCGCTCGGTGGATGTACCGCGCTCGGTGGATGTACCGCGCTCGGTGGATGTACCGCGCTAGGTGGATGTACCACGCTGGGTGGATGTACCGCGCTCGGTGGATGTACCGCGCTGACACCGAGCCGGATGTACCGCGCTCGGTGGATGTACCGCGCTCGGTGGATGTACGGCGCTGACACCGAGCCGGATGTACCGCGCTCGGTGGATGTACCGCGCTCGGTGGATGTACGGCGCTCGGTGGATGTACCGCGCGCGGTGGATGTACCACGCTCGGTGGATGTACCGCGCTCGGTGGATGTACCGCGCTCGGTGGATGTACCGCGCTCGGTGGATGTACCGCGCTCGGTGGATGTACCGCGCTCGGTGGTTTCAACCAATAAGCCCCCAGTATAAGGCTATATCCAACGTTGAAGCTGCCACTACCTACCTACTGGCGAAAAGTGGAACTGCAGCACGTTGATGGAGGTGGACGGTTGGACGTTCAGTTACGTCATGTGCGTAACGTCGACCTAACATTTGAGGTCTGGCATTGAGTTATAATTGTACTTCCGGGTGCATCGAGTTATAATTGTACTTCCGGGTGCATTGAGTTATAATTGTACTTCCGGGTGCATTGAGTTATAATTGTACTTCCGGGTGCATTGAGTTATAATTGTACTTCCGGGTGCATCGAGTTATAATTGTACTTCCGAGTGCATCGAGTTATAATTGTACTTCCGGGTGCATTGAGTTATAATTGTACTTCCGGGTGCATTGAGTTATAATTGTACTTCCGGTGCTTCAAAACGTCACTGAGAAACTTCTATTGAAATTAATAATGGAGGGGGGGGGGGGGGGGGGAGTCTCACTCTAACCTTTATAACTCTATGATTTGAACCCACGACCACATGCATATCTAACTGGGCTTAGATTGATCAACCGATGAATCAATCAGTTTTATAACATACATGTACAGTCGTGTCTAAGGGCTGATTGTTCTATATGTTTACATGTCAGTGCTGTAAAACAGTCTTGTCATTTCTGTATCACAGTGACAGTACACAGTGACTATAATATGTCACTGTGTACTGTTGAAAAGTGCAGTGTCAATCATCAATAATATTTATTTAATTTTGAATGACAAAACAAATCCGTTGTGTGCTGCTGCTGCTGTTTGTGCAACTTGTTTGGAGACATGCTGCACATTATTTGAGAAATGTGTAAATGACTTTAGAACTAGTGTAAGGAGATACTAGATACTGTAGCGTATGAATTCTACCAGCCTGTGAGTTACAATACTAGGAATAGGATACATGACATGTAGCCTATGAGATGGATGGACAGACAGACAGACAGACAGACAGACAGACAGACAGACAGACAGACAGACAGACAGACAGGCAGGCAGGCAGGCAGGCAGGCAGGCAGGCAGGCAGGCAGGCAGGCAGGCAGGCAGGCAGACAGACAGACAGACAGACAGACAGACAGACAGACAGACAGACAGACAGACAGACAGACATACAGGCAGGCAGGCTCCTGCCAGGCAGGCAGGCAGGCAGGCAGGCAGGCAGACAGACAGACAGGCAGGCAGGCAGGCAGGCAGGCAGGCAGGCAGGCAGGCAGACACACACAGACACACAGACAGACAGGCAGGCAGGCAGGCAGGCAGGCAGGCAGGCAGGCAGACAGACAGACAGACAGACAGACAGACAGACAGACAGACAGACAGACAGACAGACAGACAGACAGACAGACAGACAGACAGACAGACAGACAGACAGGCAGGCAGGCAGGCAGACAGGCAGGCAGGCAGGCAGGCAGGCAGGCAGGCAGGCAGGCAGACAGACAGACAGACAGACAGACAGACAGACAGACAGACATGGGGGTCATGTGAGGTGAACAGAAGACTGTTAAGTGTGTGTGAATGTCCAGGGAGTTGTGCTTACACTAAACACTAAAACACTGCACAGCCTAAATATAAATATTAGTTCAACCACAGGCTTCACTTTGGAGAGAGAGAGAGAGAGAGAGAGAGAGAGAGAGAGAGAGACATCTGACCACCATTGACTAAACGTTAAGCCCCCCAGAAGACCACCTGTCCTGCACACGTCCGTCTAATGCAACCTAATTGGCTGTCGCAGCGGAGGAGGAGGGGTTTGAAGGGGGCGTGAGCGTGACCTTTCCATCCCTTCTCCTGACCTATCCCGTCTTTTGTTACTACGTCACGTTGCGTCGCATCGCGTCACACCGCATCGCGTCACACCGCATCGCGTCACACCCGCATCGCGTTATTGTCAGGGAGGAGTCTCTGTATCGTCTACGACCGTCAGTCACTTATATTTTCTAGCGAAAATGTAACTAATTCAGCAGCAGTAACAATAGCGTTTTCTCTCAGTCAGTTGATTCTTCATATCCATGTGAGTGAAACGGCCGGGACGACATGTACAGTATATTTTTCAAACACAGTTCTCATATTGAGGCGATCTAAAATCCCCCTATGGGGATTACAATGCAAATAAAAAGTACATGTATGAACCCGTGGATTTGCGCCCTCTTACCGATATTGACGTCAGACGGTGGCGTGCTCTATAACCATAGATATATATAAACTCTAGATGGCTCAAGGCGGAGTTTCTGACGTCGTTCACCCGGCAGCCATCTTACTTCGGGGCTACAGTACAGTATGTTCAATGGCAGCTCAAACAGAAACAGAAACTCGCTCAAATCTTGACGGATTTACAAACGGGTTGGTTTATTACAAACGTTGTCAACGTTGCTATGATTCAGGACGCTTATCTGCTTAATTTACGTTTTTTTATATGAACGTCGTATAAAAGCATATAAGTATGCAGACGTCTCTGACGTTTATAACAAACCAAACCGTTTGAAAATCGGTTGAAAATGGAGCAAGTTGTGGTTATTTAAAAGTACATGCCCCCATAGACACAATGTTATGCTGCCCCGAGGTAAGATGGCCGCCACGTAGCAACGTCGCTCTCCATTGGCCAGAGCGTGGGTCTAGCGCCATCTAGCTTTCTTATATATATCTATGTCTATAACAACGAACAGGTGTTCCATGTCTAAATGGATAACCCTGGCAGCTCTATTTTGGGCATGTGCCGACGGCTCGATCTGGTATCTTCAGCATCACCAGGCAGTCACACAACACCAGCAGCCAGACTGTACATATACAGTAGGAGGAAGTCAAGCCCAGGTAGTTAACCCATTTTGGGCTGTTTTAAGGATTATGTTATACTTTAGCTATTGAAAAATAGCAGATCTACAAGCTCATAGCGCGGCACCGAGTGCCGCGCTACGAGCTTATAGATCTGCTATTTTTTGAAAAATCGGGAAATGTGGTGCAAATCTTTGAATATATGTTCTTTCAGAGCGAGCGTTTTTTAACTCAATTCTTTGCATCTGGGGAGGTCCCCCTGGAACAACATATTATCAGATGGGGGTTGGCGGCCAATTACATAATAATCTTGGGGGTCCTTGACATGAAAATGTTTGAGAACGACTGACATAGAAACATGGGGGTTTTTCAGAAAACTGTCAGGATTTAGAAGACATTTGTAGAATCCTCCTCAGGTCTTAAATGGGTTAATCTGTGTCGTATAGCTATTGTGAGTAAAACCTCGAGACTGACGTCTATTGTCAGCCACTACACAGGCATCAATGCAGCATATGTGTATCCGTGCATGTTTATGATTTCAATAATTGGGTCTTATTATTATCAGCGCATCGTTCAGTTAGCCTGACATTCACGTCTGCGTCCATCGCACAAATTGTACCTTACAGTTGGAGGCCATCGATATTGTCCTTTTCTTTTTGCTGAGGTTTGCGTGATCTGCGCAAAAGGACAGTTAACCCATTTTGGGCGGGAACCCCTTTTGGTGTTTTAAACATTATGTTATAATTTAGCTATTGAAAAATTGCAGATCTACAAGCTCATAGCGCGGCACCGAGTGGCGCGCTACGAGCTTGTAGGTCTGCTATTTTTGAAAAATCGTGAAA
>NC_136812.1:2858177-2895823 GCF_951216825.1 Electrona antarctica | reverse complement strand
CACACACACACACACACACACACACACACACCACACACACACACACACACAACACACACACACAACACACACACACACACACACACACACACACACACACACACACACACACACACACACTCAGAACGCTTTCATCTAAAGTTAGAGATTCAGGAAATTTTTGTTAAAAAGTAACACAGAATAATTATTCCAATGTCCCGTGTTGTTCACTTAAGACACTTAAGCACTTAGTGGTCGTAGAATATCCAACCTATGAGCTCGTAGGTTGGCCCGATTGAAAAGACTGAACTTGGCCAGGGCTGGCCTAGCGGTCCGGTCACCTATAGGCTGCTAATTAACGTGTCGGGGCTTCGACTCCCGATCCGACGACCTGCCCCTGCAGCCCCTCGACCACTGTCTGTACTCTGTACGTTCCCTGCAGAGGACTGCTGTAGCAGCGCCTCGACCACTGTCTGGACGTCCCTGCAGAGACTGCTTCGTAGCAGCCCCTCGACCACTGTCTGTACTCTGGACGTCCCTGCAGAGGACTGCTGTAGCAGCCCCTCGACCACTGGTCTGGAAGTCCCTGCAGAGGACTGCTGTAGCAGACCTGCCCCTGCAGCCCCTCGACCACTGTCTGTACGTACCCTGCAGAGGACTGCTGTAGCAGCGTACACAACTAGGCCTGTAAATCTCTGGGTGTCCACCGATTCCATTCCATTCCGATTCTTGGGGTCATGATTCGATTCAACTCGATTCTCAATCCAAAAACGATTAAAAAAAAAAAGTCAAATGCATTTTTTTCCAGATTCAAAACAATTCTCTATTCAAAATGATTATCGATGAATTACATAGGATTTCATCACAATCTACTCCAGCCAACTGAAGTGACTACAGTAACTTGAGAATGACTGAAGACATGATGTTTACTGTGATTGTGATTGTTGTATCAGAGTACAGAACAGTTCATATCCTACATAAAGTTAGTGTGTATAATAGTAGTAGACTGTTGTATCAGAGTACAGAACAGTTCATATCCTACATAAAGTTAGTGTGTATAATAGTAGTAGACTGTTGTATCAGAGTACAGAACAGTTCTATATCCTACATAAAGTTAGTGTGTATAATAGTAGTAGACTGTTGTATCAGAGTACAGAACAGTTCATATCCTACATAAAGTTAGTGTTGTATAATAGTAGTAGACTGTTGTATCAGAGTACAGAACAGTTCATATCCTACATAAAGTTAGTGTGTATAATAGTAGTAGACTGTTGTATCAGAGTACAGAACAGTTCATATCCTACATAAAGTTATGTGTGTATAATAATATGGACTGTCTGTTGTATCAGAGTACAGAACAGTTCATATCCTACATAAAGTTAGTGTGTATAATAATATGGACTGTCTGCTGTATCAGAGTACAGAACAGTTCATATCCTACATAAAGTTAGTGTGTATAATAGTAGTAGACTGTCTGCTGTATCAGAGTACAGAACAGTTCATATCCTACATAAAGTTAGTGTGTATAATAATATGGACTGTCTGTTGTATCAGAGTACAGAACAGTTCATATCCTACATAAAGTTAGTGTGTATAATAGTAGTAGACTGTCTGCTGTATCAGAGTACAGAACAGTTCATATCCTACATAAAGTTAGTGTGTATAATAGTAGTAGACTGTCTGCTGTATCAGAGTACAGAACAGTTCATATCCTACATAAAGTTAGTGTGTATAATAATATGGACTGTCTGTTGTATCAGAGTACAGAACAGTTCATATCCTACATAAAGTTATTGTGTATAATAATATGGACTGTCTGCTGTATCAGAGTACAGAACAGTTCATATCCTACATAAAGTTAGTGTGTATAATAGTAGTAGACTGTCTGCTGTATCAGAGTACAGAACAGTTCATATCCTACATAAAGTTAGTGTGTATAATAGTAGTAGACTGTTGTATCAGAGTACAGAACAGTTCATATCCTACATAAAGTTAGTGTGTATAATAGTAGTAAACTGCTGTATCAGAGTACAGAACAGTTCATATCCTACATAAAGTTAGTGTGTATAATAGTAGTAGACTGTCTGCTGTATCAGAGTACAGTACAGTTAATATCCTACATAATCCTCTCTCCATTCATCAGGCGTCCTCCGGGAAATGCTGTGAGTTGTTTACTTTGCAATGGAATGATGTCTGTTCATGTAATACGTTTTGTTTACGAATGTACCAAAGAATTTATACGCAGCCTATTGGCCCCGCGCCCTGTTTCCCATAGCCCGGCGGTGCAGCCTATTGGCCCCGCGCCCTGTTTCCCATAGCCCGGCGGTGCAGCCTATTGGCCCCGCGCCCTGTTTCCCATAGCCCGGCGGTGCAGCCTATTGGCCCCGTTCCCTGTTTCCCATAGCCCGGCGGTGCAGCCTATTGGCCCCGCGCCCTGTTTCCCATAGCCCGGCGGTGCAGCCTATTGGCCCCGTTCCCTGTTTCCCATAGCCCGGCGGTGCAGCCTATTGGCCCCGTGCCCTGTTTCCCATAGCCCGGCGGTGCAGCATATTGGCCCCGCGCCCTGTTTCCCCTAGCCCGGCGGTGCAGCATATTGGCCCGCGCCAATGGGTGTCGCGACCCCCAGGTTGAGGTCATTTTGGGGGGTCCCCAGATTATAAGAAAAATAATCAACTGAATGGCTGGAAAATGGAAATTACGAGTTTACATAGTACATGCATACACTTTCCTTACTGATTATATCTGGTTTCACTATTTATTTGATGTATTTTTTCTATAATTAAGGTTATTATAGCAGTGAATTTGGGGGGGGGGGGGGGGGGGGTCGGGTCGCATTTATGGGGGTCCCCAGCCAAAAAAACGTTGAGACCCCCTGTCTGCCCTAATTGATCGTGCTACAGCGTCACACACAGAAGCATCAAAACCGGCAGATCTGAGAGCTCGAAAACGCGGCGCGAAGAGACGCGTTTTTTCGAGGTTGTAGATCTGCTACTTTTGAACTTGAATCTTGAAAAGTAACCGTTTCACAACGTATGAGGTTTCCACTCCCGGACAGAGACCACATGAAATATGAGTTTGTTCGACTCCGTTCAACTAAAACTAAATGGCCTTCATGGCTTTTATCTTTTGGTTTCAGATGAATTATTAAGGCCAGATGAATTCGAAGTCATTTGATCTTATTACTTATTTATTTAATGCACTAAAACAACTGCAATTTGTGAACTCTTTTTTTAACTCATTCTGGACGGGAACCCCCTTTTGGTGTTTTAAGCATTATGTTATACTTTAGCTATTGAAAAACAGCAGATCTACAAGCTCGTAGCGCAGCACTTGGTGCCGCTCTACGAGCTTGTATAGTTCATCTTATTCAGCTTGTAGATCATCATTTTTAACTCAAATCTTTGCTTCTGGGGGGTCCCTGGAACAACATATTTTCAGATGGGGGTCGGCGGCCAATTACATATAATTCTGGGGTCCTTGACATGAAAATGTTTGAGAACCACTGACATAGAAACATGGGGTTTTCAGAAAACAGACATTTGTAGAATGGTCCTCAGGAAAAAACGTTCGCTCTGAAAGAATATATATTCAAAGATTTGTCCCGCATTTTTACGATTTTTCAATAGCTCAATTATAACATAATGCTTAGTTAAAACACTAAAACGTGTTCCCGTCCAGAATGGGTTAAGCAAGATGTTTATGTATAGTAGTAGTAATAATAGTAGTAATGTTTTCATATGTTCCTCTATATGTATAGTAGTAGTAATAATAGTAGTAATGTTTTCATATGTTCCTCTATATGTATAGTAGTAGTAATAATAGTAGTAATGTTTTCATATGTTCCTCTATATGTATAGTAGTAGTAATAATAGTAGTAATGTTTCATATGTTCCTCTATATGTATAGTAGTAGTAATAATAGTAGTAATGTTTTCATATGTTCCTCTATATGTATAGTAGTAGTAATAATAGTAGTAATGTTTTCATATGTTCCTCTATATGTATAGTAGTAGTAATAATAGTAGTAATGTTTTCATATGTTCCTCTATATCATATATGTCAAACTCAAGGCCCGGGGGCCAAATCAGGCCCGTGAATGAATTATCTTTGGCCCGCGGAATGATATTTAATTAGTATTAGAACTGGCCCTCTGGTATATTGCACGGACCACCATAATACTACAAGTCTGACAATGCACTGTGAGTGCATTGGCACATATCACATATCATACTATGAAAGCAGTGCTTGGTGAGGATCAGAACAGGAAACTGAGCTTAATAATTATGCATTTTCGGTTATAAATGCATTTTTTGCCGTTTGCCTGGGATGTCCTCATGACCGCGGTGCCCGTGTGTTGAAACACAGTCCGGCCCTCGACTTGTACCAATGTCTTTATTTTGGCCCACTGTGTATTTGAGTTTGACATCCCTGCTCTATATGTATAGCAGTAGTAATAATAGTAGTAATGTTTTCATATGTTCCTCTATATGTATAGTAGTAGTAATAATAGTAGTAATGTTTTCATATGTTCCTCTATATGTATAGTAGTAGTAATAATAGTAGTAATGTTTTCATATGTTCCTCTATATGTATAGTAGTAGTAATAATAGTAGTAATGTTTTCATATGTTCCTCTATATGTATAGTAGTAGTAATAATAGTAGTAATGTTTTCATATGTTCCTCTATATGTATAGTAGTAGTAATAATAGTAGTAATGTTTTCATATGTTCCTCTATATGTATAGTAGTAGTAATAATAGTAGTAATGTTTTCACATGTTCCTCTATATCCGGTCAGGAGGGTTAGATAGAGCTAGTGTTCCTAGTATGTCCAAAACAAAACATATTATTCCAATGGATCCCATGTTAGTTATGATTGAGTCACAAGCTCTTTTTTTAAATGCTTTACATTTGTTAAACTAGGGCAGTGCCCAGGGGGGGCAGTGCCCGTGGGAGCCTGGGCTCTGGGCAGGGGCCTGCATGCCCAGAGCCCCAGGGCAGGGCCCTGCCCTGGGGCTCTGGGCAGGGGCCTGCATGCCCAGAGCCCCAGGGCAGGGGCCCTGCCCTGGGGCTCTGGGCAGGGGCCTGCATGCCCAGAGCCCCAGGGCAGGGGCCCTGCCCTGGGGCTCTGGGCCGGGCCCCTGCCCTGGGGCTCTGGGCAAGGGCCCGGCCCAGAGCCCCAGGGCAGGGCCCCTGCCCTGGGGCTCTGGGCCGGGCCCCTGCCCTGGGGCTCTGGGCAGGGCCCTGCATGCCCAGAGCCCGGGCAGAGGACTTTGGTCTGACCGACTCGACACCGGGCACTGCACTTTAATATATCGTGATGTCAGAGGTATCCCCTTTTATGCCCATGTATGGAGTTCTTTGTCAGGCATGCCCAAATAAATATGGAGTCAATGCAGATGTCAGAATGATGTCAGAAGTCGGTGGGACGAACCCGTATTTAGGCATGCCCAAATATGGAGTCTGGCCCAGGCAGAGGCCTTGTGATATGACGGCTGTGGCCCGCGGGCAGAGGCCCTTTTGTGGCGGTTCTGGACAACCGTGGGTCCGACCGACTCGACACCGGGCACTGCACGCCCTGCGATGGTGTGGAACGTGTGTGTCGAATATGAAGTCGGTGGGTCTAACGGTTCCAAACCATCAAAAGTAGCCGATCTACAAGCTCCAAGAGCTTGCGGGTCAGCTACATTTGATGATATTCTGTGACACTAAAGATACATAAACATAAAGGGATTGTCACATACAAAAAAAGTTTTTTTTCTGAGCTCAATTACACTAAAAAAAACCCCTGAACTTTTTAACATTCAGTAGATTTTCTGTGGTCTGGGGTTTTCTGGCTCAAACAGGTGCTCTGATTTGCCTGCTGTGTGTGATGTCACAGCCTGCAAATCCCATATATGACAATGGGATCTGCCAGCAGATGTCATTGTTTTTCACTGTTTTGCCTGTTTCCATTGCAGCTCAAAAGGCTTCCAAACCCCAGAGAAAACTCCAGACCACAGAAAATCCAAGTTCAGGTTTTTTTTTGGGTTGTAATTGAGATCATAAAACCTAAAAAAATAAAAAATAAATACAAATTAATGAAAATTAAATTCATGTCACGAAACCTTTAAAAAGGGAGTTAAGAGCTTCCCGCCCGACAACGACAGAAAGCGTCTCCAGTTAATAGACTTAGTGGAGATTAAATCAGTTTAGTTCAAAGGCCGGTTCAAGCGGCGTACATCTGAACTCCATTTTGTCCCGGGCGCTCTCAGGCTAACAGACTCACCAAGAGACGCTTTCTTTGCTTTTCTTTTGGATCCAGTCTTGAGTTTATTAACCCATTTAGAACCGAGGATTCTACAAATGTCGTCTAAAACAGTTTTCTGAAGAACCTCACGTTTCTATTGTCGGTGGTTCTCAACCTTCTTCACATCAGGGACCCCGAGAATTATCCGTATTTGGCCGGCGAACTTCCATCTGAAAATATGTTGTTCCAGGGACCCCCCCCAGAAGCTAAAGATTTGAGCTAAAAACGTTCGCTGTCAGATAATATATATTCAAAGATTCGCGCCACATTTTCACGATTTTTCAAAAAAATAGCCGATCTACAAGCGCTATTGGAAAAATAGCAGATCTACAAGCTCGTAGCACGGCACTCGGTGCCGCGCTACGAGCTTGTAGATCTGCTATTTTTCCAACAGCTAAAGCACAACGTAATGCTTTAAAAACACCAAAAGGGGTTCCCGTCCTGAACGTGTTAAAACATTTGATTTGTAATTCATTGTTTTGATTCAAGTTCTATTGAACACAGTGACTATATAAACCATGTTGAGGCCTGTAGGCGGTGATTTGTTTCCTCCATATTGTATTTATCACGGCGCCGACTCACTCAAATGCAGCCCAGATGACATCACTGCTGGGCCTGGAGGAGAGATTCCAGCTCCTTTTAGTTGGAAAAAAAGGGAATCTGTATGTCGCCTCTCTCTGTCGGGGGGTGGAAAACTGTTAACTATATTCAGGAGGATCTTTGCTCAAAAGTGTCAAAAAAGAAATGTGCAGATCTACGAGATCGGAACACGTGGCGATTCCTCCCCACGTGGTGTCACTAATTAGCCTGCTTTAACCCCTTTTGGTGTTTTAAAGCATTGTGTTATACTTTATCTATTGAAAAATCACACCCGTGTGAACTGAGTGGTGTCAGGTCTTATATAGACTGATCAGCTGTGGTCTGACGTAATGCAATCACACCCGTGTGAACTGAGTGGTGTAAGGTCTTATATAGACTGATCAGCTGTGGTCTGACGTAATGTCTGACGTAATGAAATCACACCCGTGTGAACTGGGTGACCATAGCTAGTCCCCACAGGAATCCGCGATTCCGCGATCGCGGAATTTACCGCAGAAATCAAAGCAGTCCGCAGAAATAAAAGCAGGCCGCGGAATACAGGGCGACCTGCAGAATATTACATTTTCCATGTAGTTTTCATCCCGGCCGCTAGATGCCGCTGTCAGATAGATGGGAATCACATAAGAGGAGCCTGTCTCACTCTCCTGCTGCGGATACGGAAACGTGGATATGTCTGTGGCGTCTGTCGCATGTGTTGTTGTGGTTGTAGTAACTTGTACTCTCATCTCTATCATAGCAACCATGCTCATTTTTTGGTACGAACAGACACGTAAACTAACAAAGCTGAAATCACACCCGGGTGAACTGGGTGACCATAGCAACCATGCTCATTTTTTGGTACGAACAGACACGTAAACTAACAAAGCTGAAATCACACCCGGGTGAACTGGGTGACCATAGCAACCATGCTCATTTTTTGGTACGAACAGACACGTAAACTAACAAAGCTGAAATCACACCCGGGTGAACTGGGTGACCATAGCAACCATGCTCATTTTTGAGTGGTGTAAACCACTCCTACGACTGGCTTTGTTAGTTTACGTGTCTGTCTGTCTGTCTGTGCCAAAAAAATGAGCATGGTGCATTGTGATTGGCCGGAATGAGACATTACGTCAGACCACAGCTGATCAGTCTATATAAGACCTTACACCACTCAGTTCACACAGGTGTGATTTTTTTGGGTACGGACAGACACGTAAACTAACAAAGCCAGTTGTAGGAGTGGTTTACACCACTCAAAAATAGCAGATCTACAAGCTCCTAGCGCAGCACCAGGTGCCGCGCTATGAACTTTGTAGGTCTGCTATTTTTGAAAAATTGTGAAAATGTGCCTCAAATCTTTGAATATATATTATTACAGAGTGAACATTTTAACTCAAATCGTTGCTTCTGTGGGGGGGGGGGGGGGTCCCTGGAACAACATATTTTCAGATAGGGGGCGGAGGCCAATTACATATAATTTATGGGGTCCTTGACATGAAATATTGAGCACCACTGATACAGAAACATAAGGTTTTTCAGAAAACTGTCAGGATTTTGAAGACATTTTTAAAATGTCGACGTCAGGCCTGAATGGGTTAAGCAACTAGTCGACTAGTAAATCCACTAGTTGACCTGGTTGGTACTAGTTGACCTGGTTGGTACTAGTTGACCTGGTTGGTACTAGTTGACCTGGTTGGTACTAGTTGACCTGGTTGGTACTAGTTGACCTGGTTGGTACTAGTTGACCTGGTTGGTACTAGTTCACCAGGTTGGTACTAGTTGACCTGGTTGGTACTAGTTGACCTGGTTGGTACTAGTTCACCAGGTTGGTACTAGTTGACCTGGTTGGTACTAGTTGACCTGGTTGGTACTAGTTGACCTGGTTGGTACTAGTTAAGAAAAACATTTCTTCTTTTGTAGGCCTCAAGATCAGCTAGAATGCCAGATTATAGTCACCAATGTACACAGGTTCTTTTTCCTTTATTTTTTATTTTTGAAGGAACAGCAATGTCCGTGTTAACCTATGGTGGGTTGACTCATCATGTGTGACTCATGAGTACCAGTAGGGGCGCTGTTGTGCCAGAAACAGAAACAGAGAGATAGTGCGTGCTGCACTGTTGCCTGCTAATGAGAGAGAGCGGGAGAGAGAGAGAGGGGGAGAGGGGGAGGAGGGAGGAGAGGGGGAGGAGGGAGTTGCACCACTCAGTTCACACGGGTGTGATTTGTTTTATACATCTCTCTGAACCAGTGTGTTGTGTTGTTTCAGGCCTGCGTACGTGGAGGCATAATGGACGACGCCCACTGCTACTAGCCCCGCCCCCCTCCCGTTAACCCCCAGCTTCTCTCGGTCACGGAGGAGTGGACCCTCTCTCTGGGAGGTGGACGATGGAGGGAGATGACCCCGGGTCCCACCACCACCACCACCACCACCACCACCCCATCACCATGGTGACCAGCACAAACAACCCATCACAGCCGGAAGCCTGCAGGGAGGCCAGGGAGGCAGCAGCAGCTCCCCCTGCTGGCAAAGTGGAGAGCGGCGGCGGGGTGAACCCCCCTCATCATCACGCGGACCCCTGCTGGGACGGCTGCAGCGGAGCGGGGCTGAACAAAGGGGGCCGCCGGCCCCCCCTGGTGGAGACTCACGCACCGCAGCCGCACGCCACCGAGTCCCCTGGAGGTACTGTGGAGGCCGCTCGCCACTATTCATCACATGAGGCCTCAGGCCTCGTTCACACCTACCAAACACATGTTCTGTGCCATGTCTGTGATTTAATGGCTGCCACAATGCAATTCAATTGGGAGTCAAACATGGTTTGACCAAACATTTGTGTTTGATGGGGCAGCAACCAGCAATCAAATGGGACCCTTGTAGATCTTTTTATGCTTTAGCTATTGAAAAATAGCAGATCTACAAGCTCGTAGCGCGCCACCGAGTGGCACGCTACGAGCTTGTAGGTCTGCTATTTTTGAAAAATCGAAGAACGACTGACATAGAAACATAGCTTTTTCAGAAAACTGTCAGGATGTAGAAGACGTTTTTAGAATCTGATCTCAGGTCAGAATGGGTTAACTCTTGAGAGCGTAAAATGAAACATCCATACACCACGGAAATGTCATCCAATGGTGGTCCGTCTCGGCTAAATACATATCATTTTGGCACCCCATTCGACCGTTATCTCTCTATTGAATAGGTGAAATCATCCGTTATCAGCACCTTCGAATAGGCCCAATATGGCCATACTGGCATACTCACCGTTTCAGTAAATGGTGCATTTATATAGCGCCTTTATCCAAGGCGCTTTACATAGATTGTGCATTACATGCACACATTCATACACCGATTGCGGCGGAAGCCATGCAAGGTACCAACCAGCACATCGGGAGCAATGTAGGGGTTCAGTGTCTTGCCCAAGGACACTTCGACATGTAGACAGGAGGAGCCGGGATTCGAACCACCGTCCCATGGATCATTGGACGACCTGCTCTACCTCTTGAGCCACAGTCGCCACAGTCGCCCCGCTCCTCAGTATGTCATTATCACCTATTGTCATTATCACTGATGTCCTGACGGAGGCGCGCCGTGTCTGGTGGCCTTGAGCCACGTGAGGCACCGCCGAGCGAGGTGCTAGCCGAGCGCGTCGCCGTGCTGAGCGTTGCGACGGCCACCAGACCCGACTCAGCGCCGTCCGAGTTACGTCCCGATAGGCAGAGAATAGTATATATTAGTAGCCCCTAGTTTCCATGCGCCGACAATAGTTGGAAATGACACGTCCACCAGGGGGAAACCTTGACCAGGCTATGTTCAGCCAGTATGGCCATATTGGCCCTATTCGAAGGTGCTGATAACGGATGATTTTGCCTATTCAATAGAGAGATAACGGTGCTATTCAATAGAGAGATAACGGTCTATTCAATAGAGAGATAACGGTCTCTATTCAATAGAGAGATAACGGTCCTATTCAATAGAGAGATAACGGTCCTATTCAATAGAGAGATAACGGTCTCTATTCAATAGAGAGATAACGGTCCTATTCAATTGAGAGATAACGGTCTCTATTCAATAGAGAGATAATGGTCCTGTTCAATAGAGAGATAACGGTCCTATTCAATAGAGAGATAACGGTCTCTATTCAATAGAGAGATAACGGTCTCTATTCAATAGAGAGATAACGGTCTCTATTCAATAGAGAGATAACGGTCTCTATTCAATAGAGAGATAACGGTCTATTCAATAGAGAGATAACGGTCCTATTCAATAGAGAGATAACGGTCTCTATTCAATAGAGAGATAACGGTCTCTATTCAATAGAGAGATAACGGTCTATTCAATAGAGAGATAACGGTCTATTCAATAGAGAGATAACGGTCTCTATTCAATAGAGAGATAACGGTCTATTCAATAGAGAGATAACGGTCCTATTCAATAGAGAGATAACGGTATCTATTCAATAGAGAGATAACGGTCCTATTCAATAGAGAGATAACGGTCCTATTCAATAGAGAGATAACGGTCTCTATTCAATAGAGAGATAACGGTCTCTATTCAATAGAGAGATAACGGTCTATTCAATAGAGAGATAACGGTCTCTATTCAATAGAGAGATAACGGTCCTATTCAATAGAGAGATAACGGTCCTATTCAATAGAGAGATAACGGTCTCTATTCAATAGAGAGATAACGGTCTCTATTCAATAGAGAGATAACGGTCTCTATTCAATAGAGAGATAACGGTCTCTATTCAATAGAGAGATAACGGTCCTATTCAATAGAGAGATAACGGTCCTATTCAATAGAGAGATAACGGTCTATTCAATAGAGAGATAACGGTCTCTATTCAATAGAGAGATAACGGTCTCTATTTAATAGAGAGATAACGGTCCTATTCAATAGAGAGATAACGGTCTCTATTCAATAGAGAGATAACGGTCCTATTCAATAGAGAGATAACGGTCCTATTCAATAGAGAGATAACGGTCTCTATTCAATAGAGAGATAACGGTCTCTATTCAATAGAGAGATAACGGTCTCTATTCAATAGAGAGATAACGGTCTCTATTCAATAGAGAGATAACGGTCTCTATTCAATAGAGAGATAACGGTCTATTCAATAGAGAGATAACGGTCTATTCAATAGAGAGATAACGAGATAACGGTCTCTATTCAATAGAGAGATAACGGTCCTATTCAATAGAGAGATAACGGTCCTATTCAATAGAGAGATAACGGTCTCTATTCAATAGAGAGATAACGGTCTCTATTCAACAGAGAGATAACGGTCTCTATTCAATAGAGAGATAACGGTCCTATTCAATAGAGAGATAACGGTCCTATTCAATAGAGAGATAACGGTCTATTCAATAGAGAGATAACGGTCTCTATTCAATAGAGAGATAACGGTCTCTATTCAATAGAGAGATAACGGTCTCTATTCAATAGAGAGATAACGGTCCTATTCAACAGAGAGATAACGGTCTCTATTCAACAGAGAGATAACGGTCTCTATTCAACAGAGAGATAACGGTCTATTCAATAGAGAGATAACGGTCTCTATTCAATAGAGAGATAACGGTCTCTATTCAATAGAGAGATAACGGTCTCTATTCAATAGAGAGATAACGGTCTCTATTCAATAGAGAGATAACGGTCCTATTCAATAGAGAGATAACGGTCTATTCAATAGAGAGATAACGGTCTCTATTCAATAGAGAGATAACGGTCTCTATTCAATAGAGAGATAACGGTCTCTATTCAATAGAGAGATAACGGTCCTATTCAATAGAGACATAACGGTCTCTATTCAATAGAGACATAACGGTCTCTATTCAATAGAGAGATAACGGTCTCTATTCAATAGAGAGATAACGGTCTCTATTCAATAGAGAGATACCGGTCCTATTCAATAGAGAGATAACGGTCTCTATTCAATAGAGATATAACGGTCTATTCAATAGAGAGATAACGGTCTCTATTCAATAGAGAGATAACGGTCTCTATTCAATAGAGAGATAACGGTCTCTATTCAAAAGAGAGATAACGGTCTCTATTCAATAGAGAGATAACGGTCTCTATTCAATAGAGAGATAACGGTCTATATTCAATAGAGAGATAATGGTCTCTATTCAATAGAGAGATAGAGATAACGGTCTCTATTCAATAGAGAGATAACGGTCTAAATTCAATAGAGAGATAACGGTCTATTCAATAGAGAGATAACGGTCTATTCAATAGAGAGATAACGGTCTCTATTCAATAGAGAGATAACGGTCTCTATTCAATAGAGAGATAACGGTCTCTATTCAATAGAGAGATAACGGTCTATTCAATAGAGAGATAACGGTCCTATTCAATAGAGAGATAACGGTCTATTCAATAGAGAGATAACGGTCCTATTCAATAGAGAGATAACGGTCTATTCAATAGAGAGATAACGGTCCTATTCAATAGAGAGATAACGGTCTATTCAATAGAGAGATAACGGTCTATTCAATAGAGAGATAACGGTCTATTCAATAGAGAGATAACGGTCTCTATTCAATAGAGAGATAACAGTCTATTCAATAGAGAGATAACGGTCTATTCAATAGAGAGATAACGGTCCTATTCAATAGAGATAACGGTCTCTATTCAATAGAGAGATAACGGTCTCTTCAATTGAGAGATAACGGTCTCTTCAATAGAGAGATAACGGTCTCTATTCAATAGAGAGATAACGGTCTCTATTCAATAGAGAGATAACGGTCTCTATTCAATAGAGAGATAACGGTCTCTATTCAATAGAGAGATAACGGTCTCTATTCAATAGAGAGATAACGGTCTATTCAATAGAGAGATAACGGTCCTATTCAATAGAGAGATAACGGTCCTATTCAATAGAGAGATAACGGTCCTATTCAATAGAGAGATAACGGTCTCTATTCAATAGAGAAATAACGGTCTCTATTCAATAGAGAGATAACGGTCCTATTCCATAGAGAGATAACGGTCCTATTCAATAGAGAGATAACGGTCTCTATTCAATAGAGAGATAACGGTCTCTATTCAATAGAGAGATAACGGTCCTATTCAATAGAGGGATAACGGTCTATTCAATAGAGAGATAACGGTCTCTATTCAATAGAGAGATAACGGTCTCTATTCAATAGAGAGATAACGGTCCTATTCAATAGAGAGATAACGGTCTCTATTCAATAGAGAGATAACGGTCCTATTCAATAGAGAGATAGCGGTCCTATTCAATAGAGAGATAACGGTCTCTATTCAATAGAGAGATAACGGTCTCTATTCAATAGAGAGATAACGGTCTCTATTCAATAGAGAGATAACGGTCCTATTCAATAGAGAGATAACGGTCTCTATTCAATAGAGAGATAACGGTCTCTATTCAATAGAGAGATAACGGTCTATTCAATAGAGAGATAACGGTCTATTCAATAGAGAGATAACGAGATAACGGTCTCTATTCAATAGAGAGATAACGGTCCTATTCAATAGAGAGATAACGGTCCTATTCAATAGAGAGATAACGGTCTCTATTCAACAGAGAGATAACGGTCTCTATTCAATAGAGAGATAACGGTCCTATTCAATAGAGAGATAACGGTCCTATTCAATAGAGAGATAACGGTCCTATTCAATAGAGAGATAACGGTCTCTATTCAATAGAGAAATAACGGTCTCTATTCAATAGAGAGATAACGGTCCTATTCCATAGAGAGATAACGGTCCTATTCAATAGAGAGATAACGGTCTCTATTCAATAGAGAGATAACGGTCTCTATTCAATAGAGAGATAACGGTCCTATTCAATAGAGGGATAACGGTCTATTCAATAGAGAGATAACGGTCTCTATTCAATAGAGAGATAACGGTCTCTATTCAATAGAGAGATAACGGTCCTATTCAATAGAGAGATAACGGTCTCTATTCAATAGAGAGATAACGGTCCTATTCAATAGAGAGATAGCGGTCCTATTCAATAGAGAGATAACGGTCTCTATTCAATAGAGAGATAACGGTCTCTATTCAATAGAGAGATAACGGTCTCTATTCAATAGAGAGATAACGGTCCTATTCAATAGAGAGATAACGGTCTCTATTCAATAGAGAGATAACGGTCTCTATTCAATAGAGAGATAACGGTCTATTCAATAGAGAGATAACGGTCTATTCAATAGAGAGATAACGAGATAACGGTCTCTATTCAATAGAGAGATAACGGTCCTATTCAATAGAGAGATAACGGTCCTATTCAATAGAGAGATAACGGTCTCTATTCAACAGAGAGATAACGGTCTCTATTCAATAGAGAGATAACGGTCCTATTCAATAGAGAGATAACGGTCCTATTCAATAGAGAGATAACGGTCTATTCAATAGAGAGATAACGGTCTCTATTCAATAGAGAGATAACGGTCTCTATTCAATAGAGAGATAACGGTCCTATTCAATAGAGAGATAACGGTCCTATTCAACAGAGAGATAACGGTCTATTCAATAGAGAGATAACGGTCTCTATTCAATAGAGAGATAACGGTCTCTATTCAATAGAGAGATAACGGTCTCTATTCAATAGAGAGATAACGGTCTCTATTCAATAGAGAGATAACTGTCTCTATTCAATAGAGAGATAACGGTCTCTATTCAATAGAGAGATAACGGTCTCTATTCAATAGAGAGATAACTGTCTCTATTCAATAGAGAGATAACGGTCTATTCAATAGAGAGATAACGGTCTCTATTCAATAGAGAGATAACGGTCTCTATTCAATAGAGAGATAACGGTCTCTATTCAATAGAGAGATAACGGTCTCTATTCAATAGAGAGATAACGGTCTCTATTCAATAGAGAGATAACGGTCTCTATTCAAAAGAGAGATAACGGTCTATTCAATAGAGAGATAACGGTCTATTCAATAGAGAGATAACGGTCTATTCAATAGAGAGATAACGGTCTATTCAATAGAGAGATAACGGTCTCTATTCAATAGAGAGATAACAGTCTATTCAATAGAGAGATAACGGTCTATTCAATAGAGAGATAACGGTCCTATTCAATAGAGATAACGGTCTCTATTCAATAGAGAGATAACGGTCTCTATTCAATAGAGAGATAACGGTCTCTATTCAATAGAGAGATAACGGTCTCTATTCAATAGAGATATAACGGTCTCTATTCAATAGAGAGATAACGGTCTATTCAATAGAGAGATAACGGTCCTATTCAATAGAGAGATAACGGTCCTATTCAATAGAGAGATAACGGTCTCTATTCAATAGAGAGATAACGGTCCTATTCAATAGAGAGATAACGGTCTATTCAATAGAGAGATAACGGTCCTATTCAATAGAGAGATAACGGTCTCTATTCAATAGAGAGATAACGGTCTCTATTCAATAGAGAGATAACGGTCCTATTCAATAGAGAGATAACGGTCTATTCAATAGAGAGATAACGGTCCTATTCAATAGAGAGATAACGGTCCTATTCAATAGAGAGATAACAGTCTATTCAATAGAGAGATAACGGTCTATTCAATAGAGAGATAACGGTCTATTCAATAGAGATATAACGGTCCTATTCAATAGAGAGATAACGGTCCTATTCAATAGAGAGATAACGGTCTCTATTCAATAGAGAGATAACGGTCTCTATTCAATAGAGAGATAACGGTCTATTCAATAGAGAGATAACGGTCCTATTCAATAGAGAGATAACGGTCTCTATTCAATAGAGAGATAACGGTCCTATTCAATAGAGAGATAACGGTCTCTATTCAATAGAGAGATAACGGTCTCTATTCAATAGAGAGATAACGGTCTCTATTCAATAGAGAGATAACGGTCTCTATTCAATAGAGAGATAACGGTCTCTATTCAATAGAGAGATAACGGTCTCTATTCAATAGAGAGATAACGGTCTCTATTCAATAGAGAGATAACGGTCTATTCAATAGAGAGATAACGGTCCTATTCAATAGAGAGATAACGGTCTCTATTCAATAGAGAGATAACGGTCTCTATTCAATAGAGAGATAACGGTCCTATTCAATAGAGAGATAACGGTCTATTCAATAGAGAGATAACGGTCCTATTCAATAGCGAGATAACGGTCTCTATTCAATAGAGAGATAACGGTCTCTATTCAATAGAGAGATAACGGTCCTATTCAATAGAGAGATAACGGTCCTATTCAATAGAGAGATAACGGTCTCTATTCAATAGAGAGATAACGGTCCTATTCAATAGAGAGATAACGGTCCTATTCAATAGAGAGATAACGGTCCTATTCAATAGAGAGATAACGGTCCTATTCAATAGAGAGATAACGGTCCTATTCAATAGAGAGATAACGGTCTCTATTCAATAGAGAGATAACGGTCCTATTCAATAGAGAGATAACGGTCTATTCAATAGAGAGATAACGGTCCTATTCAATAGAGAGATAACGGTCTCTATTCAATAGAGAGATAACGGTCTCTATTCAATAGAGAGATAACGGTCTATTCAATAGAGAGATAACGGTACTATTCAATAGAGAGATAACGGTCTATTCAATAGAGAGATAACGGTCTCTATTCAATAGAGAGATAACGGTCTCTATTCAATAGAGAGATAACGGTCTATTCAATAGAGAGATAACGGTCCTATTCAATAGAGAGATAACGGTCTCTATTCAATAGAGAGATAACGGTCCTATTCAATAGAGAGTAAACGGTCTCTATTCAATAGAGAGATAACGGTCTCTATTCAATAGAGAGATAACGGTCTCTATTCAATAGAGAGATAACGGTCTCTATTCAATAGAGAGATAACGGTCTATTCAACAGAGAGATAACGGTCTCTATTCAATAGAGAGATAACGGTCTATTCAATAGAGAGATAACGGTCTCTATTCAATAGAGAGATAACGGTCTCTATTCAATAGAGAGATAACGGTCTCTATTCAATAGAGAGATAACGGTCTCTATTCAATAGAGAGATAACGGTCCTATTCAATAGAGAGATAACGGTCTCTATTCAATAGAGAGATAACGGTCTCTATTCAATAGAGAGATAACGGTCTCTATTCAATAGAGAGATAACGGTCTCTATTCAATAGAGAGATAACGGTCTCTACTCAATAGAGAGATAACGGTCTCTATTCAATAGAGAGATAACGGTCCTATTCAATAGAGAGATAACGGTCTATTCAATAGAGAGATAACGGTCTCTATTCAATAGAGAGATAACGGTCTCTATTCAATAGAGAGATAACGGTCTCTATTCAATAGAGAGATAACGGTCTATTCAATAGAGAGATAACGGTCTCTATTCAATAGAGAGATAACGGTCTCTATTCAATAGAGAGATAACGGTCCTATTCAATAGAGAGATAACGGTCCTATTCAATAGAGAGATAACGGTCTCTATTCAATAGAGAGATAACGGTCTATTCAATAGAGAGATAACGGTCTCTATTCAATAGAGAGATAACGGTCTATTCAATAGAGAGATAACGGTCTATTCAATAGAGAGATAACGGTCTCTTCAATAGAGAGATAACGGTCTATTCAATAGAGAGATAACGGTCTCTTCAATAGAGAGATAACGGTCTCTATTCAATAGAGAGATAACGGTCTATTCAATAGAGAGATAACGGTCTATTCAATAGAGAGATAACGGTCCTATTCAATAGAGAGATAACGGTCTCTATTCAATAGAGAGATAACGGTCCTATTCAATAGAGAGATAAAGGTCTCTATTCAATAGAGAGATAACGGTCTCTATTCAATAGAGAGATAACGGTCTATTCAATAGAGAGATAACGGTCTATTCAATAGAGAGATAACGGTCTATTCAATAGAGAGATAACGGTCTATTCAATAGAGAGATAACGGTCTCTATTCAATAGAGAGATAACGGTCTCTATTCAATAGAGAGCTAACGGTCTATTCAATAGAGAGATAAAGGTCTCTATTCAATAGAGAGATAACGGTCTCTATTCAATAGAGAGATAACGGTCTCTATTCAATAGAGAGATAACGGTCTATTCAATAGAGAGATAACGGTCTCTATTCAATAGAGAGATAACGGTCTCTATTCAATAGAGAGCTAACGGTCTATTCAATAGAGAGATAAAGGTCTCTATTCAATAGAGAGATAACGGTCTCTATTCAATAGAGAGATAACGGTCTCTATTCAATAGAGAGATAACGGTCTCTATTCAATAGAGAGTTAACGGTCTCTATTCAATAGAGAGATAACGGTCTATTCAATAGAGAGATAACGGTCTCTATTCAATAGAGAGATAAAGGTCTCTATTCAATAGAGAGATAAAGGTCCAATCCGCTGATTTTGGGGGTACTTGGCATGAAAGGATTTGAGCACTGATAGTTTTTCAGAAAACTGTAATTTGGTGTTTGCCAAAGTGTCCTAAAAGGCATACTGTACATACATGGAATGTTTGTAGCCTGGCTCCAGCCCTGAACCGCTATAGCCACGCACATAAAAATCACACGCGTGTGAAGTGAGGGGCGCTCTTGTCGTTGTTCAGACACATGATGACGTAAAGGCCGATTTGCTCGTCTATATATGACGTAAATTTCCATTTCATTGTCAATGGCATTTAATGTTTGGATGGTTGCCACAAAAAGCAGATTTGTTCAGACACATATATGACGTAAATTCTCCTTTCAATGGCAATTGTGACACGAGTTCTGGACAAAAAAATAAATCAAAATAAATCCTGAATAATGAAGTGAAACGAAATAAAAAGGTCAGGCTGACATTTTTGCCATTATACCATTCTGGGCGGGAACCCCTTTTGGTGTTTTAAGCGTTACGTTAAACTTTAGCTATTGAAAAATAGCAGATCTACAAGCTTGTAGGTCTGCTATTTTTGAAAAATCGTTAAAATGTGCCTCAAATCATGATTTAGAAAACTTCTTTTTTAAATTTCGACGTCAGGCCTAAATGGGTTAAAACAAACAATTGATTGGCTAATCGCTAGTCTGTCTCCCCCCCCCCAGGTGGAGGCGGAGGGGTGTCTGTGAAGGTGGCCACCACCCTGCTCCAGCCCATCTGTCTGGGGGACAGTCCCATGGTCCTGCCCATCCACCTGCAGATGTCCGGGGGAGGCGCCGGCGCCGTGCCTTCGCTGCACGGCCAGATGGGGGCGCTGCACGGCCAGATGGGGGCCACGCCGTACTTCATGACCAGCCAGGGGGCGCTGTCGCTGCCGCTGGTCCTGGACCCGCAGCTGCTGCAGCACCTCAGCTCCCAGGTAATGACCAGCCAGGGGGCGCTGTCGCTGCCGCTGGTCCTGGACCCGCAGCTGCTGCAGCACCTCAGCTCCCAGGTATCGGCCTTGAAGGTTTCATAAGCTTCATTTTCATTTATTTTTATTATTTCTTTGTTTTTTTGACCTCAATTACATCCAAAAAACCTGAACTTTGAACATTCAGTGGATTTTCTGTGGTTCTGGGGTTTGGAAGCCTTTTGAGCTGCAATGAAAATGGGAGCGTACCTATGTTCCCCAGGTTCTATGTTCCCCACCATGCAAAAAAGGTTCTTTGTTCCCCACTTAGAATAAACCTAAACCAGAAACCTAACCTAGTAATTTTAGTAATTCTAGTAAGACTAAAAGTATTTTAGCAACTTAGTCTTAGTGTTACTTTTAGTAGCAAATTCTGATTTAAGCTCAGTCTTTGAACAATCCATTGAACTGTAGGCCTGCCTAGGCTACTTAAACTATCTAATTAACACAAAATACAGTAAAACATAATTGCTCAGACTCTTCAACAAATACTTTTTGAAGTGTCTCGGGGTCTTGTTTACGAGTGAGGGGAGGACGGAGAAGGAGATCAGCCGGAGAATTGGAGCGGTATTGCAGTCGCTGTACCGCTCTGTTGTGACGAAAAGAGAGCTGAGCCAGAAGGCAAAGCTCTCCGTCTATATACCGAGCAATCTTCGTTCCTACTCTCACCTGTGGGTCATGACCAAAAGAATAAGGTCGCGAATACAAGCGGCCAAAATTAGTTTTCTTCGACGGGTGGCTGGCATCTCCCTTAGAGATAGGGTGAGAAGTTCATCTCCCTTAGAGATAGGGTGAGAAGTTCAGTCACACGGGAGAGACTCGGAGTAGAGCCGCTGCTCCTTCGCCTGGAAAGCTGAGGTGGTTCGGGCATCTGGTTTGGATGCCTCTCGGGCACGTCCCACTGGGAGGAAACCCCGGGGCAGACCAAGGACCAGATGTTGGGATTTTATCGCCACACTGGCCTTGGAACGCCTCGAGATCCCCCAAGATGAAGTTACTAATGTTGCTCTGGAGAGGGAAGTCTGGAGCTCTCTGGTGGAGCTGTTGCCCCCGTGACCCGACCACGGATAAGCAGTTGAAGATGGATGAACGGTGTGCTTTACTGTAATTTTCGGCATTACATCGTTGCTGCAGAAACGAGGCAGAGCAGAGTTCCGTAAGCAGTGGTGAAGTGCCATGTTCGATGGTACACAAAAAAGCATAGTTAAATTGTTAATTGGAATGATTTCTATCGTCCACTAACATTTCTTTTTTTTTAAAGTAATTCTTATCCCATGATTTTGCGCGTGGAAGGAACACGTTATTCGAACCAGTTCCTTTCCCCTCCATCAGGCACCCCGGCTGGCCAGGGGGAGGCAGTTTAGAGACCAGGATTACTGCATGTTTTTTGTGAGGGTACCTACCCTAGGGGACACGGGGAGAACATGTGAGGGTACCTACCCTAGGGGACACGGGGAGAACATGTGAGGGTACCTACCCTAGGGGACACGGGGAGAACATGCAAACTCCACACAGAAAGGCCCTTTCGCCAACCCCAGATGGAATGATTTCTATCGTCCCCTAACATCTCAAACCGTTCCCTCCAGATGGTCCACTAACATCTCAACCTGTTCCCTCCAGATGGTCCACTAACATCTCAACCTGTTCCCTCCAGATGGTCCACTAACATCTCAACCCGTTCCCTCCAGATGGTTCTATCGTCCCCTAACATCTCAAACCGTTCCCTCCAGATGGTCCACTAACATCTCAAACCGTTCCCTCCAGATGGTCCACTAACATCTCAAACCGTTCCCTCCAGATGGTCCACTAACATCTCAAACCGTTCCCTCCAGATGGTTCACTAACATCTCAACCCGTTCCCTCCAGATGGCGTCAGGCTGTCCCGCTCTGCCTCTCCAGAACAACGTGCTGTGCCAGAACGCCTCGTTGACCTTCGGCCTCCCCCATCCTCCCCCTCCTCCTCCTCCTCCTCCTCTGGACCAGAAGTCTTCAGGAGGTTCATCCTCTCCAGACTCCAACCTGCTCTCCCTGCTGCAAAACCCGGCATTCGCCGCCATCTTGCAGGTAAGAATAATAATAATAATAATCTTCATCCCTGAAGGCAGTGTTGTGCTGCGGATCTTTTAACTAGTAGGGCTGTATTTGAATGACGTCGCGGGTGTGCATAGAGCTCATTTGAATTGCATGTGGGGGGAGTGCGTCGGTGCGTGCGGTGTCTGAACTAACGGGGCGGCGCCCTGGACTGCCATACCGCCAGCTCACCACTGCCCGAAGGTATATTTGTCGTCACAGATCTGTTGAAAACATTGAACATAAACATGAGGTCCCCACTGTACACAGAACCGTCATATCGTCGGGGTGCTTTGTTTAATGCCGTGATGGCTGAGGGAGGGGACACAATACTCCTAGGAAATCACCACCATACCTTGTTCTGTTCTGTATACCTATTTGTGTTTTTACAAGTAGGCCATACATGGCCTACTTGTGCGCAAGCAGAGCACGCAAGTACTGCTACTAACTAATGTCTATTACAGCTGCTGTTCTAAATCATTTAGACCCGTTACTGACCTTATATACCAACCTTGAAACGTACCTTAGTTACGTCACCATCAACAGCCAATAAGGGACCACCATTCGCGCGCACGCGCACACACACACACACACACACACACACCAATACCATCCCTACTGTACTTCCTACTGTACTTCCTACTGTACTTCCAGGACCTCTTCACCTCCCAGGCCGCCGCCTCTTCCGCCTGTCAGTCTCCAGGCTCCGCCCCCGGCGCCACAGACCCGTTCGCCTCCGCCTTCTTCACCTCCCATCCCCCGCCTCCTCCCCCTCCCCTCTCGCACCCCTACGCCTCCCCTCTGGCTCCGCTGGTGCCCCCCGCCACCCTGCTGGTGCCCTACCCGGTGGTGATCCCGCTGCCGGTGCCCCTGCCCATCCCGCTGCCCATCCCCGTGCCCATGGTGCCCCCCCACGGGCACGGGGAGGACTCCAAGGGCAACGTGCCCCGGTCCGTCTGCACCGTGAGCAGGAGCACCCAGACCACCACCACCTGCCCCCGAGACGCTACCTCCTCCTCCTCCTCCTCCTCGCACACCTGCTCTGCCAGGTTAGTACAGGCTATAGTATTTATTTATTCATGTATTTATTAATTCATTTATTTAGACCTTTTTTCAATTTTGGTTCAGTTTTATTTATTATTATTTCTTTAAGGTGGTTTTGATAGTTTTGGTTTGTTTTTTGAGTGGTGCAAACCACTCCAACAACTGGCTTTGTACCCGTGTACCCGTGTTTGTTCGTACCAAAAAAACGAGCATGGTTGCTATGGTTAGCAACCAAAAAAACGAGCATGGTTGCTATGGTTAGTATGTGACGTCACTGACATCTCAGATATCACGTCAGAGTGAATCAATGTACAGTAACTATAACAATAAATGTGTAGTTGCACCACTCAGTTCACACAGGTGTGATTTTTTTAATTCTGGAAAGGTTTTTGTGTTCGTTTCATTTTTGAGGGGCGCTAGCCCCTCCTATATACAGGTTTAATGTTTGTTTTTAGTTCAATGTTTGTTTTGTAAACGCCATTGTCAATGACGGATCATAATGTGCCTCATTACGTCATAATGTTGTCTCTTTATTGTAAATGGCGTTTAATGTTTGTGTTGGCACACTTTGTTTTACATCACCATTACATCACCTAATCAACATGAGTTAGACTTTAATATATTAATATATTAGCGCCCCTCACTTCACACGGGTGTGATTTTGTTTTGGCATATGGTGTGAGGCGGGATTCAAAAAGCTCAGAAAACTAGTGATGATATAGCTGCTATTATAGAAGAGATATATTTGTACATTGCATGTACAAGCAATGTAGCTAGCCTTGTTGTCAGCTTGTAGATCAGCAATGTTGTTTGCCATTTGTGACTATTTATATAGGGCTTAATAATACTGGATAGTATTTCATAGCCACCCAATTTATTAGGCCTTTGTATGAAATATAGATTTTGAGTGGTAGTGATTTGAGGTAGTTTTAGCTACTTTTGTAAACAACAGTTCCAGGTAGTACATTCTTCGCAAAGCCTCGCTTTGCGAAACAATGTTTCCAGTTTTGTTCTTTTCACTATAATAACTAAAATAATCACTAAAATTACTGTAATAACCATGGTTCTCTCCAGGTTACTGTGATAACCCTGGTTCTCTCCAGGTTACTGTAATAACCATGGTTCTGTCTCTGCCCCGGCAGGTTCGGCGTGGCACCGCCCCATCCTCCACACGCGGCCCCTCCCCCGTCGTCGTCGTCAGAAGGCGAGGCGTTGGACCTGTCCGTCAGACTGTGTCCGGCGGCCGTCCAGCCCAAACTGGAGTTCCCCTCCCCCCCGCAGCAGGACAACGTGCTCGACCTATCGGTGGCCGGCAGCGCCAAGAAGAAGTATATGCAGCAGCCGGCGGCGGCGGCGAGCTCGCTAGGAGGCGGCGGCGGTCGAGAGTTCGGTCGAGGGGAACTCTCCCCCGGCGGGGGCGGCGCCCCCCCGGCGCCGTCTCTGGGCGCGCTGCGGCCGATGGAGGGCGTCCCGACGCTGGACTCCAAGCTGCTGATGAGCGGCCTGGCGTCGCTGGAGTTCACCCGGCAGCACAAGTGGCTGCAGGTGGACGCTAGCGGCGGCGGCGGCGCCTCAGGCACCCTGAGCCGCGAGGGGGCGGCGGGTTCCCTGGGCGGCGGTGGCGGACCGCCAGGGGAGATAGTGAGCGCCGCATCGCAGACGGCCAAGGTCATCGTGTCGGTGAAGGACGCCATCCCCGCCTTCCTCTGCGGGAAGATCAAAGGGCTGTCGGGCGTGTCCACCAAGAACTTCTCCATCAAGCGAGACGGGGTTGGCGGGACGGGGGCGGCGGCGGCGGCCGCCTCGGGCCCCGTACAGCAGCTGTACGGCCCCCTCCCCCCGTCGTCGTCGTCCAGCGGGCCCCCAGCGGGGGGGGAGCAGCACGACCCCGGCGACCCGCTGGGCAGGAAGGCCCCTAAAAACAGAGCTATCAAAGTGAAGAAGGTCGGCTCGCAGGAGATCCACTTCCTGCCCATTAAGAAGCAGCGGCTGGCCGCCTTTCTGCCCAGGAAGTGAGAGCTCTTCCTTCGTCTTTAGGACATAAAGCACATTCTAGACATTCTGGAGCTCAACTCATGTGCATCTTTTTACGCCTGAAAAACGACCAAGATTTAAGAGTACACGTTCCACAGGTCGTATAAACCGTGGGGTGTACGTCGGACGTCCGATAGCGTGATGTGTTTAATGCTCACAGAACTGGAGGAACGGTGACCCCTCGGTGACCCCTCGCATTTCTATGAATCCGTATATATTTTTTCCCCTGGTTTTGTAATGCACTACTTTAGAGTGGCGTGCTCTTTTAAAGACAGTTTGTTGAAGTATGGCAGCTGAAACGGCCTCCGAGGAACGTCCACTGGAGATACTCTTTTATTCTGAAACCCTAAAATGTTGAACTCCGTATCTTGTAAATTGTTAACTTATAAGACAAGAGGGTTTTGCATTATTTTCTTTGTTTCCGGTAATGTTTACGGTTTGATTTCCGTGTGTTTTGTATTCATGTGTTTGAGTGCACTGATGGCAGGTGAGAACCCCAGTGTTTTGTATTCATGTGTTTGAGTGCACTGATGGCAGTGAGAACCCCAGTGAGATTACGTTTAGTTTTGACTGAAACCGTTTTAAACATCCCGTCATTGAGACGTAACCGTCCTCGGTATGAACGCCATATCCATCTGTGGTTCACTGAAGCCGTTGTCGTCTCCTTTGATGGCTCAGAAACGGTATCAAAATGGGGGTCCTTGAAATGAAAACGCGTGAGAACCTCTGGCTAAGGGGGTAGTGGGGGAACCAGGCTCCCCAACAACCCAGGACAGTCCAGGGGGAACCAGGCTCCCCAACGGACCGGGCCAGTCCAGGCGGAACCAGGCTCCCCAACGACCCAGGACAGTCCAGGGGGAACCAGGCTCCCCAACGGACCGGGCCAGTCCAGGCGGAACCAGGCTCCCCAACGACCCGGTCCAGTCCAGGCGGAACCAGGCTCCCCAGCGGCCCAGGACAGTCCAGGCGGAACCAGGCTCCCCAACGACCCGGGGCCAGTCCAGGCGGAACCAGGCTCCCCAACGACCCAGGACAGTCCAGGCGGAACCAGGCTCCCCAACAACCCAGGACAGTCCAGGGGGAACCAGGCTCCCCAACGGACCGGGCCAGTCCAGGCGGAACCAGGCTCCCCAACGACCCAGGACAGTCCAGGGGGAACCAGGCTCCCCAACGGACCGGGCCAGTCCAGGCGGAACCAGGCTCCCCAACAACCCAGGACAGTCCAGGGGGAACCAGGCTCCCCAACGGACCGGGCCAGTCCAGGCGGAACCAGGCTCCCCAACAACCCAGGACAGTCCAGGGGGAACCAGGCTCCCCAACGACCCGGGGCCAGTCCAGGCGGAACCAGGCTCCCCAACGACCCAGGACAGTCCAGGCGGAACCAGGCTCCCCAACGACCCAGGACAGTCCAGGGGGAACCAGGCTCCCCAACGGCCCGGGACAGTCCAGGGGGAACCAGGCTCCCCAGCGGCCCGGGCCAGTCCAGGCGGAACCAGGCTCCCCAACGACCCAGGACAGTCCAGGGGGAACCAGGCTCCCCAGCGGCCCGGGGCCAGTCCAGGCGGAACCAGGCCGGTCAATGGCCGGGCCAGTCCAGGCGGAACCAGGCCTTTTTAGGAAAAAGCACTGTGTAATTCATGCAGCTTGAACATTATAAGTCTGCTCTTATAACACTAACACTCAGCAGGTGAAATGCATGAGGTGTAAACTATGATTAACTTCACGTAACCACATGAACCCTAGTCGTCCTTATTTTGGGGACATTTGGTAAAATCTACAGATCTCAAAACGCGTCACATTGTGAGTTCGTAACGCCTGAGATTTGGTGTACAGGGAAACAAGGAGACCTACTGTATGTTTCCTTTAACTCTAAATTTAAAGCCAAATTGTCAAATAATGAAAATAGCTGATGTGAGCCTGTAGATGTGCTATTTTCACAATATTTATCTGTGGAACAGAGGCAAACAAAATGTAAGGCCACCAGTTCAAATATGATTATTTTGGGGGGGGGGGGGGGCGGGGGGTCTCAGCCTGAAAAGTTGAGCACCACTATACACTACACATTGCCTTGCAACGTTGTGAGCTTGTAGATCTGCTATTTAAAAAAGAAAAGAAAATGGACAACACAAATATTGTACTGGGGTATTTTCAGGTGGGGGTCCGCGGCCAAATTCAAATGAATTTGGGGGTCCTCGACATGAAAGGTGAGGGCTGAAGATGGAGGATAGCAGACATGTCAAAGACCTTAATGCCTTGAGACAGCCCATGGACAGACTGCTAACATTAGGAAGATATGCCTAATGTTCGCTACACTTCACTCATCCCCTCGATTCCCCTGGTTTACGGAAGTAAGTTCTCTATGGAGAATAACATGGGGTCATCTTAAAATCGTCTCATATAAGCGTTGTGGTCCAAAAATAAACAAGCTGTCTCGCCGTTATTGTCAGGGAGGTGTCTCTGTATCGTTTTGCGACAGTCAGTCACTCATATTTGACAGTCAATATGTAACTAATTCAGTAGCAGTAACAATAGCGTTTTCTCTCAGTCAGTTGATTCTTCATATCCATATGAGTGAAACGGCCAGGAGGATTTGTTTATTTTTCAAACACAGTTCTTATAATTATGAGGCGATCTAAAATCCCCCCTATGGGGATTACAATGCAAATAAAAAGTGCATGAACCCGTGAATTTGCGCCCTCTACCGATATTGACGTCAGACTTCAGTGCTCTATAGTGTCGGAACTAAAGCCTTGCCACTAGCGTTCTACCCACGTTTCTTCGAGAAATTCTCTCGAGATTGAACGTTCGCGCCAGACTAATTCAATTTTAATACGATCACCGTTGAGCCCGTTATAAAACGACTTCTCCCATTCCTCTAGTCAGTGTGTGTGTGCGCGCGCGCACGCGCGCGCGCAAGCGTAAGTCTGTGTTAACCACATTCAATCAGCCGTCCCTATTTTGGGGATGTCATTTTTAGGCGAACGCTTTCACACATTTTCAAAAATATATATACACACACACCTGTATATATATCAAAGCGGTTCCCACATTAACCGATCTACAAGCTCACAACATGCGGCAGCGCGCTGCGTTGTGAGCTTGTAGAGATGCTATTTTCATCACACGACACACGCGAATGAGACACACGAAATGTAAAAGATCGAGGCTCAAGTGGTGAAGTATTAAACTCTTAAATGTATTCTTTAAACATGGTGTAATTAATGCTTGTGATCAGATGTGTGTGTGCGTGCGTGTGTGTGTTGCTGTCTGTGTGTGTGTATTTATCATTGCGTGCACTTTGTCACAATTAGAACATTAGTCCTAAACACAAAGGTTATTGTGTGATTCATCTATTAAGGCTGTGAAGGAGGAGGATGTGAGAGAGATGTGAGATCAAATGTGATCCCATTTGCTTAATTTATACAAACGTGTGTGATTCTGAAACAGCCCTGTCGTCTTGTTATAAATCTGTGTGTGGTCATTTCATTTCATTTTGGAAGACACGTGTGTATCTAAAATTCCATTTCAGAATGTGATTGTAAAGGCATTTTTTATTTTGTATTATTATTATTTGCTGGGTGGGTTGTTCTCAAAATAAAATTGATTGTTGTTTGACAAGGTTTGTTGTGGAGGGCTATGTAATAATGAATTGCATTTTTACAGCTCTTTTCCAAGTGCTCAAAGCGCTTTACAACGGTTCATTCATTCATACATTGGGAGGTGAAGCGGCGAACAGTCGACGCCAGCGTCCTCACTTCCCACATTCACACACCGACCGACTCACTGGAGGCAACGTAGGGTTCAGTGTGTTGCCCAAGGACACTTTGACATGTGGACAGGAGGAGGAGCCGGGATTCGAACCGCCGACCCAGGGATCATTGGACGACCTGCTCTACCTCCTGAGCCACAGCCACCCCATATTTTCTTATTTATCTAAATTTCTTATCTTTCTTATCTAATTTAAGTGTAAGGTACTAGAAGTCTATGTAATTTTATATATATATATTAGGTACTAGTTCTCATTGTGAGGTCCTGTGACCACCAGGGCAGTGCTACTTTTGACAGCAAAAGTGTATGCGTGCAAGCATAAAAGTGGTTGCACACCGGCCGCGTTTTTCGGAAAACCGATGGAGAAACGCAGCTAAAAATCCGAAGTCGCATCCGATTGGCGCCCGGTGTGTGGAGACCTAAAGTCTGTGTTAACCACATTCAATCAGCCGTCCATATTTTGGGGATGTCATTTTTAGGCGAACGCTTTCACACATTTTCAAAGAAATATATATATATATATATATATATATATATATATATATATATACACACACACCTGTATATATATCAAAGCGGTTCCCACATTAACCGATCTACAAGCTCACAACATGCGGCAGCGCGCTGCGTTGTGAGCTTGTAGAGATGCTATTTATCACACGACACACGCGAATGAGACACACAAAATGTAAAAGATCGAGGCTCAAGTGGTGAAGTATTAAACTCTTACATGTATTCTTTAAACATGGTGTAATTAATGCTTGTGATCAGATGTGTGTGTGCGTGCGTGTGTGTTGCACACACACGCACGCACGCACGTGTGTGCAAAATAATCCTATTTAACCCATTCAGGCCTGACGTCGAAATAAAAAAAAAAAAAATCTAAAAAATCTAAAATCTAAATCTAAATGTGCCTCAAAGATTTGAGGCACATTTTAACGATTTTTCAAAAATAGCAGACCTATAGCGCACCACCGAGTGGCGCGCTATGAGCTTGTAGATCTGCTATTTTTCAATAGCTAAATTATAACAATGTATGTAAATGTAACCACCAAAAGGGGTTCCCTCTCAAAATGGGTTAAACTTTAGTCGACAACATTGACATTATCACCAGGGGGTCTAAATGGACTCTTTACGGGTCTACAACCTATAAATCCTCCGCCCAGCGCAGCGCGGCTCAGCGTCCAGCACAACGCACGTTGGGTATCTTTACCTTTTTGGAGCGGGCGGCCACTGACTTACGCTGAGCTGGAATGAAGGACGAGTGTGGATTCTGTGGAATGACCATTTCTCTCTCTCCGCTGCCCATATATCTACTTTAATTACTAACATTGCAGTCTTACATTCCTGTGTGCAAAGCTTAATTTACACACAGGAATGACAGCAGAGTGACACCATGTATTGTGTGTGTGCGTGCGTGTGTGTACGTGTGCGTGTGTGTGTGTGTGTGTGCAGGGAGTCAGGGACGTGCAGAGTGTTAAGAGAGACCGGGGCTGAAATCTCATAAGAGGGCACTTTTGGACAAAATTAGCAAAAATAGCAGATCTACAAGCTCTCAACGCGTCGCGCAGCTTGTAGATCAGGTGGAAACGCCATCGACCAAAAATAGCCAATAGATCGGCTTCGAGCTCGACTAAATAATGATGGTTTACATTGTTAAATGTACACACACACATTAAAACCCATTCTGAACGGGAACCCCTTTTTGGTGTTAGCATTATGTTATTCTTTAGCTATTGAAAAATAGCAGATCTACAAGCTCATAGCGCGCCACCGAGTGGCGCGCTTGTACGAGCTTGTAGGTCTGCTATTTTTGAAAAAAGACATAATCTGATCTCAGGTCAGAATGGGTTAACATGAATCAACATAGAAACGATAATGTGTTTACAAACAAACAAACAAACACAAACCCACTGATGAGAATGAGATCTATGAAGGTATCGATGAAACCTGGCCTGAAAAACGTTGAACATTTCAGCTACAATCAACACCTGGGATTCAAACAGACAAACAGACCAAGAGGCTTCATTTTTTTTTCATTTCATTTTTTTGGTAGTTTTATAAAATAGAAAATAATACACATCATGAACACGACATGTATTGTTGATGTGGTGTCGTCATCATGGTGAAGGAGCATTCAACAACACACTATAGAGCCACGTTCCAACACCCCCCGAACCTCCACCACTCGCCTCTCTCGCTCTGTCATTACATCATGGGGGTGTTACGGTGAAACTGGTGACCTGCTGAAAAATGGTCGTGTAGACCAGTGGTTTTCAACCAGTGGTCCGGGGGACCAGCAGTGGTCCTTGAGGGGGCTCCAGGTGGTCCCCATGCGGCTAAATGATTGAGAGTAGGCCTATCTCACAGAATTTCCCCGCCCCCTTAATACGCCCCCTTTCCGCGTTAGTGGTGATAGCGTGACGTCACTCCATAGACACTACATGTTAACAGAGGTAATTTAAGAAGTCTACAACTTTTGTTTTCTCAAGGTAAGGTTTGTTCTATCTGTTCGAGCTGATTTACCATCTTGTTTGCTTCATAATAATATTGGTCTGTCACATTTTTACATTAGGAAATGTACTTAGATTCTCCAGAGAAAAAAAACGTGTAAATGCTAATGTTAAATGACACCACTATCTACCGGAAGGGGGCGTGGAAAGGGGGCTGTGAGATAAGCCTGTTGCTAACCAAATGGACCCTTATTAGATCTTATAACTCTTGAGAGCATAAAATGAAACCAAATGGACCCATTTCAAGAGTTACATTATTGTCAGTTAATTTACAAGAAGTCTGTTATTATAATTGTTGTTTGTGAAAGTGTGGCGCAAATCTTTGAATATATATTCTTTCAGTGTGAACGTTTTTAACTCAAATCTTTGCTTCTGGGGGGGGGGGGGGGTCCCTGGAACAACATTTTCAGACGGGGGGGTCGGAGGCAAATTACATATATTTCTGGGGGCCCTTGACATGAAATATTGAGCACCACTGATACAGAAACATGAGGTTTTTCAGAAAACTTTCAGGATTTAGAAGACATTTCTTACATTTCGACGTCAGGTCGAAATGGGTTAAAGACCTCCATGTAAGTTGTGTGAAGTAAGTCCACAGGATGGTAACACATTTCCTCAGGTCACCAATTCCACCGTAACACCACCATGCTGGAGCGACAGAGTGTGAGTGAGAACGAGTGGCCGAGGTTTTGGGGGTGTTGGAATCTGGCCTATTATGCTTCAAGTACTTGGAGGAGGAGGAGGATGCAGAGAGACAGAGTTCACCAGCACTTCTATCCTATCCGTCCTGTGTTGCATATCTTATCTTATGGCACTAACGACTCGTTTAAGTCACAGAGGGGAGTCCAACGTCATCGTCGCTGCCTGGCGGGAGGAATCCTTGGATTCTCCACACGTCAAACTTTGTACATTCGTTTGTGTGAATTAATAATGAGATGTTAATGTGTTGCTGTTCAGGAGTGTGGCGAAAAAGTAGAACGGGGGGGGGGGGGGGGGGGAGCTCGGAGCTTAACCCTTTTTGGTGTTTTAAGCATCATGTTATGCTTTAGCTATTGAAAAATAGCAGATCTACAAGCTCATAGCGCGGCACCGAGTGGCGCGCTATGAGCTTGTAGGTCTGCTATTTTTTTTTAAATCGTAAAAATATTTATTTCAGAAAACTGGAGGATTTAGAAGATTTTTTTTAAATCTTTGAGGTCAGGCCTTGTGTCTAAATAATAACTACGTCAGATCCAGGATATATATTTTGAGGTCAGGCCTTGTGTCTAAATAATAACTACGTCAGATCCAGGATATTTTTTTATATTTCCTGAAGAGCAACGTAACGTTCTTCAACATACAAGGTTTCCCCCCCCCCCCGACAGCGATGACGACGACGACATATTGAAGCTTATTTTCTCTTTCTTCTTCTTTGTGTGTGAAGTACAGTACAATATAATAATAATAATACCAAACATTAATTATGCTACAAAAGGTTTACACTCTAATAACAAAGACACGTGAACCTGAGAGACGTCCAAATGTTCCAACAGAAAGAAAAGGTAAAGCAAGGCGGGATCTATCAAACCGGGGCGGGGGGGGGGGGGGGGGGGGGGGGGGAGGGGGTAGGGGGGGTACTTTGAACTAAAAAGCGCAGCGTTTTAAGTAGTAAAAAGCAGTATGAAATACATTGTCTGAAATATCCACCATAAACCCCCCCCTCCCTCCCTCCCACCCACCCATTATCATCTTCACATTTCTAAACTTAATATATGATTTTTTCCTTAAAATATTTCGCTTTTCTACAAAATAAATGTACATTCTGTTGCTGATATAATTCATGGTTAAACCCATAAAACTGTACATCACGGCCTGTCTTCGTTGAACAACTGTGATTGTTTATAATAAACGGCCGTTGATGGGGGGGGGGGGGGGGGGTCCGGGCAGGGGACCGTACGGTCGGTCGTTGATGGGGGGGGGGGGGGGGGTTCCGGGCCGGGGACCGTCCGCTCGTTCGGCAGGCTTGGGATTGTTTTTCGTGAACAAGCGACACGAATATTAATTAACGTTAACACACTGTAGATATGATGAAAAGCCCTTTAGAAAATGTCCCGTTTTTTGCACTTCTGTGACAATCTGTCTGTCCGTAGCTGTTAATTAACGGCTTCCACACAGTCAGCTGTTAATGAACGGCTTCCACACAGTCAGCTGTTAATGAACGGCTTCCACACAGTCAGCTGTTAATGAACGGCTTCCACACAGTCAGCTGTTAATTAACGGCTTCCACACAGTCAGCTGTTCATTAACGGCTTCCACACAGTCTGCTGTTCATTAACGGCTTCCTCACAGTCAGCTGTTCATTAACGGCTTCCTCACAGTCAGCTGTTCATTAACGGCTTCCACACAGTCAGCTGTTCATTAACGGCTTCCACACAGTCTGCTGTTAATGAACGGCTTCCACACAGTCAGCTGTTAATTAACGGTTTCCACACAGTCAGCTGTTCATTAACGGCTTCCACACAGTCATGGGAAGATGGAGGATTCTTAGAGAGACGGCAGAGAGAGAGAGAGAGATAGAGAGACAGAGATAGAGAGACAGAGATAGAGAGACAGCGATAGAGAGACAGAGATAGAGAGACAGAGATAGAGAGACAGAGATAGAGAGACAGAGATAGAGAGACAGAGATAGAGAGACAGAGATAGAGAGACAGGGGTGGGGGTGCTAAACCTCCCGCATACTTTAGGTATAATATTATGCATTATTAGTACTAATATCTACATAACAGCGTGTCAGGAGATATGCACAGGTCGTTCACACTTCTTCTAGCATACATTACATTACATCACCCCTTCTGTAGTGAAGAATTATCCTGGCGGTAATAAAAAAGACAATATATATATTGTAGATATCTATATATACTGTATATTATGTATAAGAAGAAACATTCTCCATCTTTGGGGGGAGATCCAAAACCAGGATCAAAGATTTCATCTCAGTAAAAGAAGAAAAGAACAGAACAGGACAGGAGTAAAGACCTTGTGTGCACGTGTGCTATGGGGGGGGGGGGGGTCTGGTGGTGGTTTTCACAGACCTTGGGTGGGGTTGGGGGGGGGGGGGGGTACTACCGTGTCCCCCCTCAGAGGAGCGATCCCTTGGTGTTTACAGAGTCGTTTTGGTGTTGTGGTGTAAGTCCAGGTGACTGCCTGCCGTTTCACTGAGCGCTTATTGTGTGTGTGTGTGTGTGTGTGTGTGTGTGTGTGTGTGTGTGTGTGTGTGTGTGTGTGTGTGTGTCACGGTGGTGCTATGGTTTCCCCTGCTTCAGCCTCTCTATGTGGTGGCACAGCTTCAGCGCCGGGCCCAGTTTCAGCCCCATGTACTTCATCACCATGTCACTGCGAAGCAGCATCAGGGCCTTGCCATCGATCTCCTGTTGGGGGAGGAGGAGGAGGAGGAGGGGGAGGAGGAGAGGGGGAGGAGGAGGAGAAGGAGGAGGAGGAGGCGGCAAAGCAGAGCAGAAACCACAGCGTCACTCACTTCACCAGACAATTGTGACTTTAGTTTAGAGACTCCCGATTCGTACATCATTACAGTGATGCCACGGCACACACACACACAACGCCTCGCATCTCGTAGGTCTGCTGGGTTCATCTCTGGTTGAGGAGCAGCTATGAATGATCCACTCGGAGCAGCAGAGCTCTCATGTGAATTCAACGTGATTTCCTGCCGTTTCCGACCCGTCCCGAGATTTCTTTCAAATGACAGCACTGAGCCCGAGTGGCCCCGAGTGGACCCGAGTGAACCAGAGTGGACCCGAGTGGACCCGTGTGGACCCGTGTGGACCCGAGTGGACCCGAGTGGACCCGTGTGGACCCGTGTGGACCCGTGTGCACCCGAGTGGACCCGAGTGGACCCGAGTGGACCCGAGTGGACCCGAGTGCACCCGAGTGCACCCGAGTGCACCCGAGTGGACCCGAGTGGACCCGAGTGGACCCGAGTGCACCCGAGTGGACCCGAGTGGACCCGAGTGGACCCGAGTGGACCCGAGTGGACCCGAGTGGACCCGTGGCAATTTGGTCAGAATCCGAGCCGTTCCCGACTTACTTTCTTTACGTATGGACATGAGTTTTCCCGAGATCCCATTATTTAATAGAAATTAAAGGTGATATAGACAAGTTTTCAGCCAAAATTTAAAATATATATAAATGTATTTTGTTGGCCTTTTCCCCCTCTATCTTTCCCTATCTTATGATGCTGAGGTGTCCTCCTGCAACAGCACACTCCCCCTTTGCCCCCCTCTGGCTGAATGCACTGTTTATATCCACTACAGTTTACTAGACGGGACGTCGGAGGGGATTTAAACTTTTAGCCAATTGCAGCGCGAGGCTGTGACGGTGTGTTCAACCCAGCAGTATTATAATGAAAACGCGATGCGATTTCAATTGCAATGTATAATATTATCCCCATATCTTAGTTTCACTAACATTGTTCATGTGAAATAGTATGTTTAGGATTTAATATGTAAGCCTATTGAAATTATGAGAATCGCTATGTATAGGCATGGTTGGGTGGTGTGAAACTAGTGAACAACACCAGCAGCAAGCACCCCTCAGAACTCGGAGGATCCTTAGTCACAGAACGACTCGGACCCCAATAAAATCTCCTGGTTTAGGCCTACATCAATATCGTTCATGTGGAGTGGGTTGTATGTGCTTATTTGTTGAAATGGTGGAAGTGGAAGTGAGTAATAGTATCATTTCACCAGCCACCACCGCGGCGACTGCCTGCCGGCCGGCTTGAAGCGTGCATTCAACCCGTGTTCGCCAGCGGTGACAGGCTAGCCGTCGCGGATCATCATAGCGATTTTTCTTCATTGCAATGAATAACCGTGGACAGAGTAGTTCACATGAACGATGCTGTAGTGGCTGGGGCATTTGAGGGGCAATATGTTTTATATGCACGATTACAAATAAAAGAGAATTGAATTGAGAGCCAGTGAGTCTCCTCCTCCGCTACTTCCTCATTTGAGGGACTCGTCATGTCAGTCGTGTGATATTGCGATTATGCTACAGTTACCCTTAAAAAAACATGTCAACTCAATGTCATTGTTGTAACTAAGATAGATAGAAATTCTTAATTTTTTAATGTCATATTTAGCCATACGAGCGCAATATCCATAGCGTCCCTCCCAGCAGCAACAACAATCCCATAGCCTGAAGTGACCTGGCTCAGCCAATAGAATGAGGGGGGGGAGGGGGGTGGAGCTAGATTTGCATTTGTTTGGAAACACTCACGCACTTTGTGTACAAACACTGGAAACTTGTCTATATCACCTTTAAAGGTATATTCAGTGATTTGACTTAATTCAAATATCACTTGTTTTTTCTTTTTTTCTGGATAATCCTCCCTACTATAGAGTGTGCTGACCATATAAGGAGTTCCTCCCTGTCCCCAGTGAGCCCCTGGGGTCAAAAAACCCTAGTTTCAGTTTTGGTGGCGGGTGGCAAAGCCTTCATCCAATCAGGATGAGAGGGGCCTTCCTCCAATCATGATCGAGTGGGGGCGGGCCTTGGTGCACATGCTGTTGGCCTGTTGCACTTCCCCCCACTGTAGAGCGTGCATGTGCACATTTTGTTATCGGGGCGGACTGGGTGGTTTTCCAAATCACCCAAATCACTGAATGCTCTTTTAAAGACCCGACGAGGAATCCATGATTGTACGCCGGTGTTTGACATTCAAATCAGCCTGGCGGGCAGCGGCAGCCTGGCGGGCAGCCTGGCGGGCAGCGGCAGCCTGGCGGGCAGCCTGGCGGGCAGCCTGGCGGGCAGCCGGCGGGCAGCGGCAGCCTGGTGGGCAGCCTGGCGGGCAGCCTGGCGGGCAGCGGCAGCCGGCTTGCCTTCCAGCATGCATTGCGTAGCTCAATTGTTTTGTCCTTAGCCTAAAACACAGCTCAACTTTTTGATTCCGTATATAGAGCTGATCCTAAACCAGCCTTAAAGGGATAGTTCAGATTTGTTTAACTTAAAGGAGCATTCAGTGATTGGGTGATTTGGACAACCACCCGGTCCGCCCCGGTAACAAAATGTGCACATGC
>NC_136812.1:2840677-2853177 GCF_951216825.1 Electrona antarctica | reverse complement strand
TTGAGCCAATGAACTTTACATCAACATGAACTATCTATTGAGCCAATGAACTTTACATCAACATGAACTATCTATTGAGCCAATGAACTTTACATCAACATGAACTATCTATCTATCCAATGAACTTTACATCAACATGAACTATCTATCCAATGAACTTTACATCAACATGAACTATCTATCTATCCAATGAACTTTACATCAACATGAACTATCTATCTATCCAATGAACTTTACATCAACATGAACTATCTATCTATCCAATGAACTTTACATCAACATTAACTATCTATCGAGCCAATGAACTGTACATCAACATGAACTATCTATTGAGCCAATGAACTTTACATCAACATGAACTATCTATTGAGCCAATGAACTTTACATCAACATGAACTATCTATTGAGCCAATGAACTTTACATCAACATGAACTATCTATTGAGCCAATTCACTTTACATCAACATGAACTATCTATCTATCCAATGAACTTTACATCAACATGAACTATCTATCCAATGAACTTTACATCAACATGAACTATCTATCTATCCAATGAACTTTACATCAACATGAACTATCTATCTATCCAATGAACTTTACATCAACATGAACTATCTATCTATCCAATGAACTTTACATCAACATGAACTATCTATCTATCCAATGAACTTTACATCAACATGAACTATCTATCCAATGAACTTTACATCAACATGAACTATCTATCTATCCAATGCACTTTACATCAACATGAACTATCTATCTATCCAATGAACTTTACATCAACATGAACTATCTATTGAGCCAATGAACTTTACATCAACATGAACTATCTATTGAGCCAATGAACTTTACATCAACATGAACTATCTATTGAGCCAATGAACTTTACATCAACATGAACTATCTATCTATCCAATTAACTTTACATCAACATGAACTATCTATCTATCCAATGAACTTTACATCAACATGAACTATCTATCTATCCAATGAACTTTACATCAACATGAACTATCTATTGAGCCAATGAACTTTACATCAACATGAACTATCTATCTATCCAATTAACTTTACATCAACATGAACTATCTATCTATCCAATGAACTTTACATCAACATGAACTATCTATTGAGCCAATGAACTTTACATCAACATGAACTATCTATTGAGCCAATGAACTTTACATCAACATGAACTATCTATTGAGCCAATGAACTTTACATCAACATGAACTATCTATTGAGCCAATTAACTTTACATCAACAAACTGATGGAGTATTTAGGCATGAAGAACGGCCAGGAGTTGAGTTCAGTTCGGATCCATCTTGGAACAATTTGAATACACTAAATTATATTGATGTAAATGTTACTAAATTCCATTACATTCCTCTGTAAATTGACTTTATACCTACTAAAAACTAATGTTAAAACCTGAAAACTTTCTCAGAACTTAATTTCTTCCGTCTCCAAATTATTCTTTTTAAGGTCTTTCTATTTGTTATGGTACAGTGGCTGCACTGCATTTGGGTCTCCCTGCTGGGCTATTGAAGGTATTTATTTTCGATCCTCCTTTATTTTTATCCATTATTTGAGCCTCAGCGCCGGATTTTAGTTCCATCAGTAAGGTCCCACTGGCAGCACCTGTCCGTTTATCACTCGGTGGCGCGCTATGAGCTTGTAGATCTGCTATTTTTCAATAGCTAAAGCATAACATAATGCTAACACCAAAAGGGGTTCCCGCCCAGAATGGGTTAAAAAGTGTAAAATGGACACAACCGCGCGTTACCTTCCACCCGTCTGAGCGACTGCGAGGCGGTGAGCTCCCCGGGGTTGGAGGCGTGGCGTCGCAGCGGTGTGGCCACGCCCCCTCCGGCCGGGTAGTACTGAAGGGGTGGGGCGTGGTGGGGGCGGGGCGTCATGGAGTTGGAGGCGGAGTCCATGAAACGCTGCTCCTTCGCCAGGCCGCCGCCGTCGTGAGGCAGCGTCTCTGCTGGAGAGAGAGAGAGGTAGAGAGACATTAACACACAGAGAGAGAGAGATATTTATTAACACTGTGAGGAGAGAGAGAGAGAGAGAGAGAGAGAGAGACATTAACACCGTGAGGCAGGGTCTCTAGAGAGTTGTACCTTCTGAAGGGTGGGCCTCTGTGCGTACGTGTTTAGTGTTTAGGAGACAGGGGCGTACCTTCTGAAGGGTGGGCCTCTGTGTGTAAGTGTTTAGGGGACAGGGGCGTACCTTCTGAAGGGTGGGCCTCTGTGTGTAAGTGTTTAGGGGACAGGGGCGTACCTTCTGAAGGGTGGGCCTCTGTGTGTAAGTGTTTAGGGGACAGGGGCTTACCTTCTGAAGGGTGGGCCTCTGTGTGTAAGTGTTTAGGGGACAGGGGCGTACCTTCTGAAGGGTGGGCCTCTGTGTGTAAGTGTTTAGGGGACAGGGGCGTACCTTCTGAAGGGTGGGCCTCTGTGCGTAAGTGTTTAGTGTTTAGGAGACAGGGGCGTACCTTCTGAAGGGTGGGCCTCTGTGCGTAAGTGTTTAGTGTTTAGGAGACAGGGGCGTACCTTCTGAAGGGTGGGCCTCTGTGTGTAAGTGTTTAGGGGACAGGGGCGTACCTTCTGAAGGGTGGGCCTCTGTGTGTAAGTGTTTAGGGGACAGGGGCGTACCTTCTGAAGGGTGGGCCTCAGTGTGTAAGTGTTTAGGAGACAGGGGCTTACCTTCTGAAGGGTGGGCCTCGGTGAGTAAGTGTTTAGGAGACAGGGGCTTACCTTCTGAAGGGTGGGCCTCTGTGTGTAAGTGTTTAGGGGACAGGGGCTTACCTTCTGAAGGGTGGGCCTCTGTGTGTAAGTGTTTAGGAGACAGGGGCATACCTTCTGAAGGGTGGGCCTCTGTGTGTAAGTGTTTAGGGGACAGGGGCGTACCTTCTGAAGGGTGGGCCTCTGTGTGTAAGTGTTTAGGGGACAGGGGCGTACCTTCTGAAGGGTGGGCCTCAGTGTGTAAGTGTTTAGGGGACAGGGGCGTACCTTCTGAAGGGTGGGCCTCTGTGTGTAAGTGTTTAGGGGACAGGGGCGTACCTTCTGAAGGGTGGGCCTCAGTGTGTAAGTGTTTAGGAGACAGGGGCGTACCTTCTGAAGGGTGGGCCTCGGTGTGTAAGTGTTTAGGAGACAGGGGCTTACCTTCTGAAGGGTGGGCCTCGGTGTGTAAGTGTTTAGGGGACAGGGGCGTACCTTCTGAAGGGTGGGCCTCTGTGTGTAAGTGTTTAGGGGACAGGGGCGTACCTTCTGAAGGGTGGGCCTCAGTGTGTAAGTGTTTAGGAGACAGGGGCGTACCTTCTGAAGGGTGGGCCTCGGTGTGTAAGTGTTTAGGAGACAGGGGCTTACCTTCTGAAGGGTGGGCCTCTGTGCGTAAGTGTTTAGTGTTTAGGGGACAGGGGCTTACCTTCTGAAGGGTGGGCCTCTGTGCGTAAGTGTTTAGGGGACAGGGGCGCTGCGTACGGCGGCGAGACCCCCGGAGGACCCCTCTTACTACCCCGTCCCAGAGACGTGCTCTCCATGGCCTCTTCTTTCACTGGACAGGAGAGAACACACACACACACACACACACACACACACACACACACACACACACACACACACACACACACACACACACACACACACACACACACACACACACTTTTCAATTCCCTTAGCCCTGGTCCAGTGAGCTGCTCCTAGCCCTGGTCCAGTGAGCTGCTCTGCCCCTAGCCCTGGTCCAGCCACCTGACAGGGTGGTGGTTAACCCCCTGAAGGGCTGTATTACCTGACAGGGTGGTGGTTAACTCCCTGAAGGGCTGTATTACCTGACAGGGTGGTTAACCCCCTGAAGGTTGTATTACCTGACAGGGTGGTGGTTAACCCCTGAAGGGCTGTATTACCTGACAGGGTGGTTAACTCCCTGAAGGGCTGTATTACCTGACAGGGTGGTGGTTAACCCCTGAAGGGCTGTATTACCTGACAGGGTGGTTAACCCCCTGAAGGGCTGTATTACCTGACAGGGTGGTTAACTCCCTGAAGGGCTGTATTACCTGACAGGGTGGTTAACCCCCTGAAGGGCTGTATTACCTGACAGGGTGGTGGTTAACCCCCTGAAGGGCTGTATTACCTGACAGGGTGGTTAACCCCCTGAAGGGCTGTATTACCTGACAGGGTGGTTAACCCCCTGAAGGGCTGTATTACCTGACAGGGTGGTTAACCCCCTGAAGGGCTGTATTACCTGACAGGGTGGTGGTTAACCCCCTGAAGGGCTGTATTACCTGACAGGGTGGTTAACCCCCTGAAGGGCTGTATTACCTGACAGGGTGGTGGTTAACCCCCTGAAGGGCTGTATTACCTGACAGGGTGGTGGTTAACCCCCTGAAGGGCTGTATTACCTGACAGGGTGGTTAACCCCCTGAAGGGCTGTATTACCTGACAGGGTGGTTAACCCCTGAAGGGCTGTATTACCTGACATGGTGGTGGTTAACCCCCTGAAGGGCTGTATTACCTGACAGGGTGGTGGTTAACCCCTGAAGGGCTGTATTACCTGACAGGGTGGTTAACCCCCTGAAGGGCTGTATTACCTGACAGGGTGGTTAACCCCCTGAAGGGCTGTATTACCTGACAGGGTGGTTAACTCCCTGAAGGGCTGTATTACCTGACAGGGTGGTGGTTAACTCCCTGAAGGGCTGTATTACCTGACAGGGTGGTTAACCCCCTGAAGGGCTGTATTACCTGACAGGGTGGTTAACCCCCTGAAGGGCTGTATTACCTGACAGGGTGGTTAACTCCCTGAAGGGCTGTATTACCTGACAGGGTGGTGGTTAACCCCCTGAAGGGCTGTATTACCTGACAGGGTGGTTAACCCCCTGAAGGGCTGTATTACCTGACAGGGTGGTGGTTAACCCCCTGAAGGGCTGTGTTACCTGACAGGGTGGTGGTTAACCCCCTGAAGGGCTGTATTACCTGACAGGGTGGTGGTTAACCCCTGAAGGGCTGTATTACCTGACAGGGTGGTGGTTAACCCCCTGAAGGGCTGTATTACCTGACAGGGTGGTGGTTAACCCCCTGAAGGGCTGTATTACCTGACAGGGTGGTGGTTAACCCCCTGAAGGGCTGTATTACCTGACAGGGTGGTGGTTAACTCCCTGAAGGGCTGTATTACCTGACAGGGTGGTGGTTAACCCCCTGAAGGCTGTATTACCTGACAGGGTGGTGGTTAACCCCTGAAGGGCTGTATTACCTGACAGGGTGGTGGTTAACCCCCTGAAGGGCTGTATTACCTGACAGGGTGGTTAACCCCCTGAAGGGCTGTATTACCTGACAGGGTGGTGGTTAACCCCCTGAAGGGCTGTATTACCTGACAGGGTGGTTAACCCCCTGAAGGGCTGTATTACCTGACAGGGTGGTGGTTAACCCCCTGAAGGGCTGTATTACCTGACAGGGTGGTGGTTAACCCCCTGAAGGGCTGTATTACCTGACAGGGTGGTGGTTAACCCCCTGAAGGGCTGTATTACCTGACAGGGTGGTGGTTAACCCCCTGAAGGGCTGTATTACCTGACAGGGTGGTGGTTAACCCCTGAAGGGCTGTATTACCTGACAGGGTGGTTAACCCCCTGAAGGGCTGTATTACCTGACAGGGTGGTTAACTCCCTGAAGGGCTGTATTACCTGACAGGGTGGTTAACCCCCTGAAGGGCTGTATTACCTGACAGGGTGGTTAACCCCCTGAAGGGCTGTATTACCTGACAGGGTGGTTAACCCCCTGAAGGGCTGTATTACCTGACAGGGTGGTGGTTAACCCCCTGAAGGGCTGTATTACCTGACAGGGTGGTGGTTAACCCCCTGAAGGGCTGTATTACCTGACAGGGTGGTTAACCCCCTGAAGGGCTGTATTACCTGACAGGGTGGTGGTTAACCCCCTGAAGGGCTGTATTACCTGACAGGGTGGTGGTTAACCCCCTGAAGGGCTGTATTACCTGACAGGGTGGTGGTTAACCCCCTGAAGGGCTGTATTACCTGACAGGGTGGTTAACCCCCTGAAGGGCTGTATTACCTGACAGGGTGGTTAACCCCCTGAAGGGCTGTATTACCTGACAGGGTGGTTAACCCCCTGAAGGGTTGTATTACCTGACAGGGTGGTTAACCCCTGAAGGGTTGTATTACCTGACAGGGTGGTGGTTAACCCCTGAAGGGCTGTATTACCTGACAGGGTGGTTAACCCCTGAAGGGCTGTATTACCTGACAGGGTGGTGGTTAACCCCCTGAAGGGCTGTATTACCTGACAGGGTGGTGGTTAACCCCTGAAGGGCTGTATTACCTGACAGGGTGGTGGTTAACCCCTGAAGGGCTGTATTACCTGACAGGGTGGTGGTTAACCCCTGAAGGGCTGTATTACCTGACAGGGTGGTGGTTAACTCCCTGAAGGCTGTATTACCTGACAGGGTGGTGGTTAACCCCCTGAAGGGCTGTATTACCTGACAGGGTGGTGGTTAACTCCCTGAAGGCTGTATTACCTGACAGGGTGGTGGTTAACCCCCTGAAGGGCTGTGTTACCTGACAGGGTGGTGGTTAACCCCCTGAAGGCTGTATTACCTGACAGGGTGGTTAACCCCCTGAAGGGCTGTATTACCTGACAGGGTGGTTAACCCCCTGAAGGGCTGTATTACCTGACAGGGTGGTGGTTAACCCCCTGAAGGCTGTATTACCTGACAGGGTGGTTAACCCCCTGAAGGCTGTATTACCTGACAGGGTGGTGGTTAACCCCCTGAAGGGCTGTATTACCTGACAGGGTGGTGGTTAACCCCTGAAGGGCTGTATTACCTGACAGGGTGGTTAACCCCCTGAAGGGCTGTATTACCTGACAGGGTGGTGGTTAACCCCTGAAGGGCTGTATTACCTGACAGGGAGGTTAACTCCCTGAAGGGCTGTATTACCTGACAGGGTGGTTAACTCCCTGAAGGGCTGTATTACCTGACAGGGTGGTTAACCCCCTGAAGGGCTGTATTACCTGACAGGGTGGTTAACCCCTGAAGGGCTGTATTACCTGACAGGGTGGTGGTTAACCCCTGAAGGGCTGTATTACCTGACAGGGTGGTTAACCCCCTGAAGGGTTGTATTACCTGACAGGGTGGTTAACCCCCTGAAGGGCTGTATTACCTGACAGGGTGGTTAACCCCCTGAAGGGCTGTATTACCTGACAGGGTGGTGGTTAACTCCCTGAAGGGCTGTATTACCTGACAGGGTGGTGGTTAACTCCCTGAAGGGCTGTATTACCTGACAGGGTGGTTAACCCCCTGAAGGGCTGTATTACCTGACAGGGTGGTGGTTAACCCCCTGAAGGGCTGTATTACCTGACAGGGAGGTTAACTCCCTGAAGGCTGTATTACCTGACAGGGTGGTGGTTAACCCCCTGAAGGCCTGTATTACCTGACAGGGTGGTGGTTAACCCCCTGAAGGGCTGTATTACCTGACAGGGTGGTTAACCCCCTGAAGGGCTGTATTACCTGACAGGGTGGTGGTTAACCCCCTGAAGGGCTGTATTACCTGACAGGGTGGTGGTTAACCCCCTGAAGGGCTGTATTACCTGACAGGGTGGTTAACCCCCTGAAGGGCTGTATTACCTGACAGGGTGGTGGTTAACCCCCTGAAGGGCTGTATTACCTGACAGGGTGGTGGTTAACTCCCTGAAGGGCTGTATTACCTGACAGGGTGGTGGTTAACCCCCTGAAGGGCTGTATTACCTGACAGGGTGGTGGTTAACTCCCTGAAGGGCTGTATTACCTGACAGGGTGGTGGTTAACTCCCTGAAGGGCTGTATTACCTGACAGGGTGGTTAACCCCCTGAAGGGCTGTATTACCTGACAGGGTGGTGGTTAACCCCCTGAAGGGCTGTATTACCTGACAGGGTGGTGGTTAACCCCCTGAAGGGCTGTATTACCTGACAGGGTGGTGGTTAACCCCTGAAGGGCTGTATTACCTGACAGGGTGGTTAACCCCCTGAAGGGCTGTATTACCTGACAGGGAGGTTAACCCCCTGAAGGGCTGTATTACCTGACAGGGTGGTGGTTAACCCCCTGAAGGGCTGTATTACCTGACAGGGTGGTTAACCCCCTGAAGGGCTGTATTACCTGACATGGTGGTTAACCCCCTGAAGGGCTGTATTACCTGACAGGGTGGTTAACCCCCTGAAGGGCTGTATTACCTGACAGGGTGGTTAACTCCCTGAAGGGCTGTATTACCTGACAGGGTGGTTAACCCCCTGAAGGGCTGTATTACCTGACATGGTGGTTAACCCCCTGAAGGGCTGTATTACCTGACAGGGTGGTGGTTAACCCCCTGAAGGGCTGTATTACCTGACAGGGTGGTGGTTAACCCCTGAAGGGCTGTATTACCTGACAGGGTGGTTAACCCCCTGAAGGGCTGTATTACCTGACAGGGTGGTTAACCCCCTGAAGGGCTGTATTACCTGACAGGGTGGTTAACCCCCTGAAGGGCTGTATTACCTGACAGGGTGGTTAACCCCCTGAAGGGCTGTATTACCTGACAGGGTGGTTAACCCCTGAAGGGCTGTATTACCTGACAGGGTGGTGGTTAACCCCTGAAGGGCTGTATTACCTGACAGGGTGGTTAACCCCCTGAAGGGTTGTATTACCTGACAGGGTGGTTAACCCCCTGAAGGGCTGTATTACCTGACAGGGTGGTTAACCCCCTGAAGGGCTGTATTACCTGACAGGGTGGTGGTTAACTCCCTGAAGGGCTGTATTACCTGACAGGGTGGTGGTTAACTCCCTGAAGGGCTGTATTACCTGACAGGGTGGTTAACCCCCTGAAGGGCTGTATTACCTGACAGGGTGGTGGTTAACCCCCTGAAGGGCTGTATTACCTGACAGGGAGGTTAACTCCCTGAAGGCTGTATTACCTGACAGGGTGGTGGTTAACCCCCTGAAGGCCTGTATTACCTGACAGGGTGGTGGTTAACCCCCTGAAGGGCTGTATTACCTGACATGGTGGTTAACCCCCTGAAGGGCTGTATTACCTGACAGGGTGGTGGTTAACCCCCTGAAGGGCTGTATTACCTGACAGGGTGGTGGTTAACTCCCTGAAGGGCTGTATTACCTGACAGGGTGGTGGTTAACCCCCTGAAGGGCTGTATTACCTGACAGGGTGGTGGTTAACTCCCTGAAGGGCTGTATTACCTGACAGGGTGGTGGTTAACTCCCTGAAGGGCTGTATTACCTGACAGGGTGGTCAACCCCCTGAAGGGCTGTATTACCTGACATGGTGGTTAACCCCCTGAAGGGCTGTATTACCTGACAGGGTGGTTAACCCCCTGAAGGGCTGTATTACCTGACAGGGTGGTTAACCCCTGAAGGGCTGTATTACCTGACAGGGTGGTGGTCAACCCCCTGAAGGGCTGTATTACCTGACAGGGTGGTTAACCCCCTGAAGGGCTGTATTACCTGACAGGGTGGTGGTTAACCCCCTGAAGGGCTGTATTACCTGACATGGTGGTTAACCCCCTGAAGGGCTGTATTACCTGACATGGTGGTTAACCCCCTGAAGGGCTGTATTACCTGACAGGGTGGTTAACTCCCTGAAGGGCTGTATTACCTGACAGGGTGGTGGTTAACTCCCTGAAGGGCTGTATTACCTGACATGGTGGTTAACCCCCTGAAGGGCTGTATTACCTGACAGGGTGGTTAACCCCCTGAAGGGCTGTATTACCTGACAGGGTGGTGGTTAACCCCCTGAAGGGCTGTATTACCTGACATGGTGGTTAACCCCCTGAAGGGCTGTATTACCTGACAGGGTGGTTAACCCCCTGAAGGGCTGTATTACCTGACAGGGTGGTGGTTAACCCCCTGAAGGGCTGTATTACCTGACAGGGTGGTTAACCCCCTGAAGGGCTGTATTACCTGACAGGGTGGTTAACCCCCTGAAGGGCTGTATTACCTGACAGGGTGGTTAACCCCCTGAAGGGCTGTATTACCTGACAGGGTGGTTAACCCCCTGAAGGGCTGTATTACCTGACAGGGTGGTTAACCCCCTGAAGGGCTGTATTACCTGACAGGGTGGTTAACCCCTGAAGGGCTGTATTACCTGACAGGGTGGTCAACCCCCTGAAGGGCTGTATTACCTGACATGGTGGTTAACCCCCTGAAGGGCTGTATTACCTGACAGGGTGGTGGTTAACCCCCTGAAGGGCTGTATTACCTGACAGGGTGGTGGTTAACCCCCTGAAGGGCTGTATTACCTGACAGGGTGGTGGTTAACCCCTGAAGGGCTGTATTACCTGACAGGGTGGTGGTTAACCCCCTGAAGGGCTGTATTACCTGACAGGGTGGTTAACCCCCTGAAGGGCTGTATTACCTGACAGGGTGGTGGTTAACCCCTGAAGGGCTGTATTACCTGACAGGGTGGTGGTTAACCCCCTGAAGGGCTGTATTACCTGACAGGGTGGTTAACCCCCTGAAGGGCTGTATTACCTGACAGGGTGGTTAACTCCCTGAAGGGCTGTATTACCTGACAGGGTGGTTAACCCCCTGAAGGGCTGTATTACCTGACAGGGTGGTTAACCCCCTGAAGGGCTGTATTACCTGACAGGGTGGTTAACCCCCTGAAGGGCTGTATTACCTGACAGGGTGGTTAACCCCCTGAAGGGCTGTATTACCTGACAGGGTGGTGGTTAACCCCCTGAAGGGCTGTATTACCTGACAGGGTGGTGGTTAACCCCCTGAAGGGCTGTATTACCTGACAGGGTGGTTAACCCCCTGAAGGGCTGTATTACCTGACAGGGTGGTTAACCCCCTGAAGGGCTGTATTACCTGACAGGGTGGTTAACCCCCTGAAGGGCTGTATTACCTGACAGGGTGGTTAACCCCCTGAAGGGCTGTATTACCTGACAGGGTGGTTAACCCCCTGAAGGGCTGTATTACCTGACAGGGTGGTTAACCCCCTGAAGGGCTGTATTACCTGACAGGGTGGTTAACCCCCTGAAGGGCTGTATTACCTGACAGGGTGGTTAACCCCCTGAAGGGCTGTATTACCTGACAGGGTGGTCAACCCCCTGAAGGGCTGTATTACCTGACATGGTGGTTAACCCCCTGAAGGGCTGTATTACCTGACAGGGTGGTGGTTAACCCCCTGAAGGGCTGTATTACCTGACAGGGTGGTGGTTAACCCCCTGAAGGGCTGTATTACCTGACAGGGTGGTGGTTAACCCCTGAAGGGCTGTATTACCTGACAGGGTGGTGGTTAACCCCCTGAAGGGCTGTATTACCTGACAGGGTGGTTAACCCCCTGAAGGCTGTATTACCTGACAGGGTGGTTAACCCCCTGAAGGGCTGTATTACCTGACAGGGTGGTGGTTAACCCCCTGAAGGGCTGTATTACCTGACAGGGTGGTGGTTAACCCCCTGAAGGGCTGTATTACCTGACAGGGTGGTTAACCCCCTGAAGGGCTGTATTACCTGACAGGGTGGTGGTTAACCCCTGAAGGGCTGTATTACCTGACAGGGTGGTGGTTAACCCCCTGAAGGGCTGTATTACCTGACAGGGTGGTTAACCCCCTGAAGGGCTGTATTACCTGACAGGGTGGTTAACCCCCTGAAGGGCTGTATTACCTGACAGGGTGGTTAACCCCCTGAAGGGCTGTATTACCTGACAGGGTGGTTAACCCCCTGAAGGGCTGTATTACCTGACAGGGTGGTGGTTAACCCCCTGAAGGGCTGTATTACCTGACAGGGTGGTTAACCCCCTGAAGGGCTGTATTACCTGACATGGTGGTTAACCCCCTGAAGGGCTGTATTACCTGACAGGGTGGTGGTTAACCCCCTGAAGGGCTGTATTACCTGACATGGTGGTTAACCCCCTGAAGGGCTGGCTGCTGAACAGGCTGTCACACTGCAGGTGACGACACACCGTCTCCAGGAAGCGCAGCACGAAGCCGGCGCTGGACGCCGAGGGCAGCTTCAGCAGGCGGACGCCACCGTCCGTTCTCACTGCGGATTGGACGGACGGATGGAAGGAAAACACAAGACACAGCGCCACCATGAGTCTGTCTGCCGACACTGCACCATAGTACCATGCCGTTGCTGTCGTCCATAATATTGCAACTTTTCTTTTTAACTTTCGCCAACCCCGCCTCGGGTATGGGCACTGATGACACGGAGGAGGGAGCACGCCCCCAGCGCCCACAGGAGGAATGGAACCCAGGACCTTCTAGCTGTGAGGCGACAGCACTACCCACTGTGCCAACGTGCCCCCCGGGACCTTCTAGCTGTGAGGCGACAGCACTACCCACTGTGCCAACGTGCCCCCCGGTTTCAACCTTTAGTAGATACCGTCATTTCCGGACTATAAGCCGCTACTTTTCCCCCATGCTTTGAACCCTGTGGCCTAAACCAGGGGTTCTCAACGTTTTGAACCCTGTGGCCTAAACCAGGGGTTCTCAACGTTTTGAACCCTGTGGCCTAAACCAGGGGT
>NC_136812.1:2818177-2835677 GCF_951216825.1 Electrona antarctica | reverse complement strand
GTAGGGCCGCGGTGTGAGCTGGGTGTTCTTACCTTGCTCCCCGGCTTGGGGCCTCTCTTCTTGTAGGGCCGCGGTGTGAGCTGGGTGTTCTTACCTTGCTCCCCGGCTTGGGGCCTCTCTTCTTGTAGGGCCGCGGTGTGAGCTGGGTGTTCTTACCTTGCTCCCCGGCTTGGGGCCTCTCTTCTTGTAGAGCCGCGGTGTGAGCTGGGTGTTCTTACCTTGCTCCCCGGCTTGGGGCCTCTCTTCTTGTAGGGCCGCGGTGTGAGCTGGGTGTTCTTACCTTGCTCCCCGGCTTGGGGCCTCTCTTCTTGTAGGGCCGCGGTGTGAGCTGGGTGTTCTTACCTTGCTCCCCGGCTTGGGGCCTCTCTTCTTGTAGGGCCGCGGTGTGAGCTGGGTGTTCTTACCTTGCTCCCCGGCTTGGGGCCTCTCTTCTTGTAGGGCCGCGGTGTGAGCTGGGTGTTCTTACCTTACTCCCCGGCTTGGGGCCTCTCTTCTTGTAGGGCCGCGGTGTGAGCTGGGTGTTCTTACCTTGCTCCCCGGCTTGGGGCCTCTCTTCTTGTAGGGCCGCGGTGTGAGCTGGGTGTTCTTACCTTGCTCCCCGGCTTGGGGCCTCTCTTCTTGTAGGGCCGCGGTGTGAGCTGGGTGTTCTTACCTTGCTCCCCGGCTTGGGGCCTCTCTTCTTGTAGGGCCGCGGTGTGAGCTGGGTGTTCTTACCTTGCTCCCCGGCTTGGGGCCTCTCTTCTTGTAGGGCCGCGGTGTGAGCTGGGTGTTCTTACCTTGCTCCCCGGCTTGGGGCCTCTCTTCTTGTAGGGCCGCGGTGTGAGCTGGGTGTTCTTACCTTGCTCCCCGGCTTGGGGCCTCTCTTCTTGTAGGGCCGCGGTGTGAGCTGGGTGTTCTTACCTTGCTCCCCGGCTTGGGGCCTCTCTTCTTGTAGGGCCGCGGTGTGAGCTGGGTGTTCTTACCTTGCTCCCCGGCTTGGGGCCTCTCTTCTTGTAGGGCCGCGGTGTGAGCTGGGTGTTCTTACCTTGCTCCCCGGCTTGGGGCCTCTCTTCTTGTAGAGCCGCGGTGTGAGCTGGGTGTTCTTACCTTGCTCCCCGGCTTGGGGCCTCTCTTCTTGTAGGGCCGCGGTGTGAGCTGGGTGTTCTTACCTTGCTCCCCGGCTTGGGGCCTCTCTTCTTGTAGGGCCGCGGTGTGAGCTGGGTGTTCTTACCTTGCTCCCCGGCTTGGGGCCTCTCTTCTTGTAGGGCCGCGGTGTGAGCTGGGTGTTCTTACCTTGCTCCCCGGCTTGGGGCCTCTCTTCTTGTAGGGCCGCGGTGTGAGCTGGGTGTTCTTACCTTACTCCCCGGCTTGGGGCCTCTCTTCTTGTAGGGCCGCGGTGTGAGCTGGGTGTTCTTACCTTGCTCCCCGGCTTGGGGCCTCTCTTCTTGTAGGGCCGCGGTGTGAGCTGGGTGTTCTTACCTTGCTCCCCGGCTTGGGGCCTCTCTTCTTGTAGGGCCGCGGTGTGAGCTGGGTGTTCTTACCTTGCTCCCCGGCTTGGGGCCTCTCTTCTTGTAGGGCCGCGGTGTGAGCTGGGTGTTCTTACCTTGCTCCCCGGCTTGGGGCCTCTCTTCTTGTAGGGCCGCGGTGTGAGCTGGGTGTTCTTACCTTGCTCCCCGGCTTGGGGCCTCTCTTCTTGTAGGGCCGCGGTGTGAGCTGGGTGTTCTTACCTTGCTCCCCGGCTTGGGGCCTCTCTTCTTGTAGGGCCGCGGTGTGAGCTGGGTGTTCTTACCTTGCTCCCCGGCTTGGGGCCTCTCTTCTTGTAGGGCCGCGGTGTGAGCTGGGTGTTCTTACCTTGCTCCCCGGCTTGGGGCCTCTCTTCTTGTAGGGCCGCGGTGTGAGCTGGGTGTTCTTACCTTACTCCCCGGCTTGGGGCCTCTCTTCTTGTAGGGCCGCGGTGTGAGCTGGGTGTTCTTACCTTGCTCCCCGGCTTGGGGCCTCTCTTCTTGTAGGGCCGCGGTGTGAGCTGGGTGTTCTTACCTTGCTCCCCGGCTTGGGGCCTCTCTTCTTGTAGGGCCGCGGTGTGAGCTGGGTGTTCTTACCTTGCTCCCCGGCTTGGGGCCTCTCTTCTTGTAGGGCCGCGGTGTGAGCTGGGTGTTCTTACCTTGCTCCCCGGCTTGGGGCCTCTCTTCTTGTAGGGCCGCGGTGTGAGCTGGGTGTTCTTACCTTGCTCCCCGGCTTGGGGCCTCTCTTCTTGTAGGGCCGCGGTGTGAGCTGGGTGTTATCGGGCGCGCTGCCGCCGGTGGCGGAGCCGTTGTTGTTGTTGTTGGCGCTGTTGTTGTTGTTGTGGGCAGCGGCGGCCGCAGCCTCGGCCACGGCCTTGAGCAGGGCGATGGTCTCGCTCTTGGGCCGGCGGCCCCTCACCCCCTTCCTGACGGGCAGAGGGGGCAGGGGGTTGGGCAGCCGGTAGGGGGCCTGCATGGAGCGGCGGCTGGGCTTGGAGGAGGCCGGCGTCGACGAGGCGGCCGACGACACCAACTGGTGGGGGTTCTTTGGCAGAGGGGCTACAGAGAGAGAGAGAGAGAGAGAGAGAGAGAAAATTAAACTTTCAAGCAAAACCGTAGCCACTCGGTGCCGCGCTATGAGCTTGTAGATCTGCTATTTTTCAATAGCTAAAGCATAACATAATGCTAACAACAAAAGGGGTTCCCACCCAGAATGGGTTAATACCGTCTCCATATAAACAACGGACTTCACCACGTCCACGACTGCAAAATAGCTCATGGTATGAGCCAGACGGCCCCCACCTTCCCCATCCCAAACAACACGACCAAAAGACGACTAATTAGGTCTGCGAGCGCTGTGCGCATCGATGGCGTGCAACGTGAGATTCAAAACAGTGTCCTTTGTGTGTACTCTCTGCATGCATGCAGGCCGGTCCGTACGGGCCGTTCTAACCGTGAGCAGCAGATAAGCATCTATCCAGCTAAAGTGTCCCCCCGGCCAGGCTGGGTCAGGGGGGGGACAAAGACCACAGAAGAGGGGGCTTTGACACAGGGATTAGAGCTGGCCTCTCCTGAACCCCCGCTGACTCTAGGGGGGAATATAGAGGCCGTATACACAGAGAGCAGTGGTAGTCGCTGGAGCGAGGGTGGCTCAGACCTTTTGTTTATGCTTGTATTTGTTTTGTAGGCTTTTTGAGTAGAAGTGAACACTGAGCTCATCTGACATCTCCATGGATTAAAACCCATTTTGACACCAGGCCCATTCTTAAGAAATGGCTTCGAAATCCTAAAAAACGGTTTCTATATCAGTGGTTCTCAAACTATTTCATGTCAAGGACCCCCAGAATTATATGTATTTGGCCGCGGACACCCATCTGAAAATATGTTGTTCCAGGGACCCTCCTCCCAGAAGCAAAGATTTGAGTTAAAAACGTTCGCTCTGAAAGAATATACATTCTAAGATTTGCATGACATTTTCACAACTTTTCAAAAATAGCAGACCTACGAGCTCATAGCAGACCTATGAGCTTGTAGATCTGCTATTTTTCAATAGCTAAAAGTACAACATAATCCTTAAAACACCAAAAGGGGTTCCCGTCCAGAATGGGCTAGGGGGGGAATATAGAGGCCTTACACACGGAGAGCAGTGGTAGTCGCTGGAGTGAGGGCGGCTCAGACCTTTTGTTTATGCTTGTAGGGCTTTTCCAGGACCTTCAGGTCCTCCTGTGTGAGTGGAAGTGTTTTGTAGGGCTTTTTCAGGACCTGCAGGTACTCCTTGGTGAGTGGAAGTGTTTTGTAGGACCTGTGGGTCCTCCTTGGTGAGTGGAAGTGTTTTGTAGGACCTGTGGGTCCTCCTTGGTGAGTGGAAGTGTTTTGTAGGACCTGTGGGTCCTCCTTGGTGAGTGGAAGTGTTTTGTAGGACCTGTGGGTCCTCCTTGGTGAGTGGAAGTGTTTTGTAGGACCTGTGGGTCCTCCTTGGTGAGTGGAAGTGTTTTGTAGGACCTGTGGGTCCTCCTTGGTGAGTGGAAGTGTTTTGTAGGACCTGTGGGTCCTCCTTGGTGAGTGGAAGTGTTTTGTAGGACCTGTGGGTCCTCCTTGGTGAGTGGAAGTGTTTTGTAGGACCTGTGGGTCCTCCTTGGTGAGTGGAAGTGTTTTGTAGGACCTGTGGGTCCTCCTTGGTGAGTGGAAGTGTTTTGTAGGGCTTTTTCAGGACCTGCAGGTACTCCTTGGTGAGTGGAAGTGTTTTGTAGGACTTGTGGGTCCTCCTTGGTGAGTGGAAGTGTTTTGTAGGACTTGTGGGTCCTCCTGGGTGAGTGGAAGTGTTTTGTAGGGCTTTTCCAGGACCCTGTGGTCCTCCTGGGTGAGTGGAAGTGTTTTGTAGGGCTTTTCCAGGACCCTGTGGTCCTCCTGGGTGAGTGGAAGTGTTTTGTAGGGCTTTTCCAGGACCCTGTGGTCCTCCTGGGTGAGTGGAAGTGTTTTGTAGGGCTTTTCCAGGACCCTGTGGTCCTCCTGGGTGAGTGGAAGTGTTTTGTAGGACTTGTGGGTCCTCCTTGGTGAGTGGAAGTGTTTTGTAGGACCTGTGGGTCCTCCTTGGTGAGTGGAAGTGTTTTGTAGGGCCTGTGGGTCCTCCTTGGTGAGTGGAAGTGTTTTGTAGGGCTTTTCCAGAACCCTGTGGTCCTCCTGGGTGAGTGGAAGTGTTTTGTAGGGCTTTTCCAGGACCCTGTGGTCCTCCTGGGTGAGTGGAAGTGTTTTGTAGGGCTTTTCCAGGACCCTGTGGTCCTCCTGGGTGAGTGGAAGTGTTTTGTAGGGCTTTTCCAGGACCCTGTGGTCCTCCTGGGTGAGTGGAAGTGTTTTGTAGGGCTTTTCCAGGACCCTGTGGTCCTCCTGGGTGAGTGGAAGTGTTTTGTAGGGCTTTTCCAGGACCCTGTGGTCCTCCTGGGTGAGTGGAAGTGTTTTGTAGGACCTGTGGGTCCTCCTTGGTGAGTGGAAGTGTTTTGTAGGACCTGTGGGTCCTCCTTGGTGAGTGGAAGTGTTTTGTAGGGCCTGTGGGTCCTCCTTGGTGAGTGGAAGTGTTTTGTAGGGCTTTTCCAGAACCCTGTGGTCCTCCTGGGTGAGTGGAAGTGTTTTGTAGGGCTTTTCCAGGACCCTGTGGTCCTCCTGGGTGAGTGGAAGTGTTTTGTAGGGCTTTTCCAGGACCCTGTGGTCCTCCTGGGTGAGTGGAAGTGTTTTGTAGGGCTTTTCCAGGACCCTGTGGTCCTCCTGGGTGAGTGGAAGTGTTTTGTAGGGCTTTTCCAGGACCCTGTGGTCCTCCTGGGTGAGTGGAAGTGTTTTGTAGGGCTTTTCCAGGACCCTGTGGTCCTCCTGGGTGAGTGGAAGTGTTTTGTAGGACCCTGTGGTCCTCCTGGGTGAGTGGAAGTGTTTTGTAGGGCTTTTCCAGGACCCTGTGGTCCTCCTGGGTGAGTGGAAGTGTTTTGTAGGGCTTTTCCAGGACCCTGTGGTCCTCATGGGTGAGTGGAAGTGTTTTGTAGGGCTTTTCCAGGACCCTGTGGTCCTCCTGGGTGAGTGGAAGTGTTTTGTAGGGCTTTTCCAGGACCCTGTGGTCCTCCTGGGTGAGTGGAAGTGTTTTGTAGGGCTTTTCCAGGACCCTGTGGTCCTCCTGGGTGAGTGGAAGTGTTTTGTAGGGCTTTTCCAGGACCCTGTGGTCCTCCTGGGTGAGTGGAAGTGTTTTGTAGGGCTTTTCCAGGACCCTGTGGTCCTCCTGGGTGAGTGGAAGTGTTTTGTAGGGCTTTTCCAGGACCCTGTGGTCCTCCTGGGTGAGTGGAAGTGTTTTGTAGGGCTTTTCCAGGACCCTGTGGTCCTCCTGGGTGAGTGGAAGTGTTTTGTAGGGCTTTTCCAGGAACCTGTGGTCCTCCTGGGTGAGTGGAAGTGTTTTGTAGGGCTTTTCCAGGACCCTGTGGTCCTCCTGGGTGAGTGGAAGTGTTTTGTAGGGCTTTTCCAGGACCCTGTGGTCCTCCTGGGTGAGTGGAAGTGTTTTGTAGGGCTTTTCCAGGACCCTGTGGTCCTCCTGGGTGAGTGGAAGTGTTTTGTAGGGCTTTTCCAGGACCCTGTGGTCCTCCTGGGTGAGTGGAAGTGTTTTGTAGGGCTTTTCCAGGACCCTGTGGTCCTCCTGGGTGAGTGGAAGTGTTTTGTAGGGCTTTTCCAGGACCCTGTGGTCCTCCTGGGTGAGTGGAAGTGTTTTGTAGGGCTTTTCCAGGACCCTGTGGTCCTCCTGGGTGAGTGGAAGTGTTTTGTAGGGCTTTTCCAGGACCCTGTGGTCCTCCTGGGTGAGTGGAAGTGTTTTGTAGGGCTTTTCCAGGACCCTGTGGTCCTCCTGGGTGAGTGGAAGTGTTTTGTAGGGCTTTTCCAGGACCCTGTGGTCCTCCTGGGTGAGTAGAAGTGTTTTGTAGGACCCTGTGGTCCTCCTGGGTGAGTAGAAGTGTTTTGTAAGGCTTTTCCAGGACCATGTGGTCCTCCTGGGTGAGTAGAAGTGTTTTGTAGGGCTTTTCCAGGACCATGTGGTCCTCCTGGGTGAGTGGAAGTGTTTTGTAGGACCCTGTGGTCCTCCTGGGTGAGTAGAAGTGTTTTCCAGGACCCTGTGGTCCTCCTGGGTGAGTGGAAGTGTTTTCCAGGACCCTGTGGTCCTCCTGGGTGAGTGGAAGTGTTTTCCAGGACCCTGTGGTCCTCCTGGGTGAGTGGAAGTGTTTTCCAGGACCCTGTGGTCCTCCTGGGTGAGTGGAAGTGTTTTCCAGGACCCTGTGGTCCTCCTGGGTGAGTGGAAGTGTTTTCCAGGACCCTGTGGTCCTCCTGGGTGAGTGGAAGTGTTTTCCAGGACCCTGTGGTCCTCCTGGGTGGTCCTCCTGGGTGGTCCTCCTGGGTGAGTGGAAGTGTTTTCCAGGACCCTGTGGTCCTCCTGGGTGAGTGGAAGTGTTTTCCAGGACCCTGTGGTCCTCCTGGGTGAGTGGAAGTGTTTTCCAGGACCCTGTGGTCCTCCTGGGTGAGTAGAAGTGTTTTCCAGGACCCTGTGGTCCTCCTGGGTGAGTGGAAGTGTTTTCCAGGACCCTGTGGTCCTCCTGGGTGGTCCTCCTGGGTGGTCCTCCTGGGTGAGTGGAAGTGTTTTCCAGGACCCTGTGGTCCTCCTGGGTGGTCCTCCTGGGTGGTCCTCCTGGGTGGTCCTCCTGGGTGGTCCTCCTGGGTGGTCCTCCTGGGTGAGTGGAAGTGTTTTCCAGGACCCTGTGGTCCTCCTGGGTGGTCCTCCTGGGTGGTCCTCCTGGGTGGTCCTCCTGGGTGGTCCTCCTGGGTGAGTGGAAGTGTTTTCCAGGACCCTGTGGTCCTCCTGGGTGGTCCTCCTGGGTGGTCCTCCTGGGTGGTCCTCCTGGGTGGTCCTCCTGGGTGAGTGGAAGTGTTTTCCAGGACCCTGTGGTCCTCCTGGGTGGTCCTCCTGGGTGGTCCTCCTGGGTGGTCCTCCTGGGTGAGTGGAAGTGAACACTGAGCTCATCTGACATCTCCATGGATTAAAACCCATTTAGACACCAGGCCCAGTCTTAAGAAATCGAAAGGCTTCGAAATCCTGACTGTTTCTATGTCAGTGGTTCTCAAACTATTTCATGTCAAGGACCCCCAGAATTATATGTATTTGGCCGCTGACCCCCATCTGAAAATATGTTGTTCCAGGGACCCTCCTCCCAGAAGCAAAGATTTGAGAAAACATTCACTCTGAAAGAATATATATATTCAAAGATTTGCGCCACATTTTCACGGACCTACAAGCTCGTAGCGCGGCACTCGGTTATTATGCCAATTATGAAAATGTGACCATACCATTAACAACCTATAAGGAAAAACAATCTAAATTTCATCATGCTTTATGTAGCATGTGACATGTCAAACTAGGGGGTTTTCATGATGCTGAATCCATTCCAAGCATTCGTTTTGCACAAAAAACACTCCTTAGGCTCAACACAAATGTGATGATGTCAGCACATTTGGGCTGACAGTAGCTATGGCCTACTATATTCATTCAGAAGATACTATATTCATTCAGAAGGTACTATATTCATTCAGAAGATACTATATTCATTCAGAAGGTACTATATTCATTCAGAAGATACTATATTCCTTCAGAAGGTACTATATTCATTCAGAAGGTACTATATTCATTCAGAAGGTACTATATTCATTCAGAAGGTACTATATTCATTCAGAAGATACTATATTCATTCAGAAGATACTATATTCATTCAGAAGGTACTATATTCATTCAGAAGGTACTATATTCATTCAGAAGATACTATATTCATTCAGAAGGTACTATATTCATTCAGAAGATACTATATTCATTCAGAAGATACTATATTCATTCAGAAGGTACTATATTCATTCAGAAGGTACTATATTCACTCAGAAGATACTATATTCATTCAGAAGATACTATATTCATTCAGAAGGTACTATATTCATTCAGAAGGTACTATATTCATTCAGAAGACACTATATTCATTCAGAAGATACTATATTCATTCAGAAGGTACTATATTCATACTATATTCATTCAGAAGATACTATATTCATTCAGAAGATACTATATTCATTCAGAAGGTACTATATTCATTCAGAAGACACTATATTCATTCAGAAGATACTATATTCATTCAGAAGGTACTATATTCATTCAGAAGGTTGGATGAGTGCATGATGGCGGCGCACACAGTTGCTGCGGCTCAGTGCTCTCCCCATCGGTGCTTTGTATGGCTTTTTGTGTACTTGTTGTTGTTTGTCCTGTGTACTTTTTGTGAAGCATACACCACCTATAGCCGGCAGGATCTCCTTAGGATAGGAGTTTGCCACAAGCGGAATGTTACAGCCGAGTTTCACCGCTTACACAATACTCCTGCGGACATCGCAAGGAGCCCCGGCTCCCTATGGTACACCATCCCCGCCGGGAGGAGGCGAAGGCGGCGCGGCGAGAGGAAGCAGAAGCGAGGCTGCAGGGCTGGTGCGCTAGCCAGGCTACGGAGGCAGCCGCTCAAACCACCGCTTCCCAGCATATTTCTCACTAACGCCAGATCCCTCGCTAATAAGATGGATGAACTGAGGCTACAGACTTCAGCTAATAGAACCGTGAAGGACTGCTGTATTCTGTTGGTCACGGAGACTTGGCTTCACCCATTCATATCGGACTCTGCTATCGAGCTGACAGGCTACACCGCACAACGTCATGACAGGACTGAGAACTCAGGTAAGAGCAAAGGAGGGGGTCTCTGTATGTACATAAATAACAACTGGTGTACAAATACAGTGACTGTAGACAGTCACTGCTGCCCGAACCTGGAGTATGTGACTGTCAAATGCAGACCCTTCTATCTTCCTAGAGAGTTTACCGTTGTCATGACGACTGCTGTTTACATTCCTCCGGATGCTAATGCTAACGTTGCTATCGGGCATTTACATGGGAGCATTAGCAGACAGTTGAGTAGATATCCTGACGCGGTGCATATCATAGCAGGGGATTTTAACCATGCGGATTTGAAAGCAGCACTCCCCAAATTCCACCAGCATGTTAAATGCGCTACGAGAGGAGCTAACACTCTGGACAAGGTCTACTCTAACATCAAACTTGGCTACAGGGCAAAACAACTACCGCACCTGGGCAAGTCTGACCATATGTCCCTGCTTTTAATACTGGCATATGCCCCCCTCAGGAAAACTGCTCCCACCACCACAAAAACTGTTAAAACTTGGCCTGAGGATGCCTCTGAGCAGCTGCAGGACTGCTTTGACAGGACCAACTGGGACATTTTTGAACACCAGGACCTGGATGTGTTCACAGACAGTGTTCTGTGCTACATCAAGAACTGTACAGACAATGTCACAGTGGACAAACGCATCCGGGTCTACCCCAACCAGAAGCCCTGGATGACCCGGGAGGTCCAGCGGCTGCTAAAGGAGAGGAACACCGCTTTCAGGTCTGAGGGTAGGGCTCACTACAACACAGCCCGTACTAACCTGAAGAGAGGCATCAGAAAGGCCAAGGCTGACTACAGGAGGAGGATCGAGGACCATCTGGACAGCAACAACAGCAGGCAGGTGTGGCAGGGAGTCCAGCATCTCACCAACTACAGGACTACCGTCGGAGCTGTCGAAGGTGACGTCTCGTTGGCAGAGGAGCTAAACACCTTCTTTGCCCGCTTCGAGGCAGAGCCACCGGAGGCAGCAACGTCACACCCCACGGTCCACAGCAGCTTCACCTTCACAGTTGAGGAGCATGAGGTGAGGCGCACGCTGCGGGCCATCAACCCGAGGAAGGCTGCAGGTCCTGACGGCGTCACTGGACGTGTACTGAAGGACTGCGCGGACCAGCTGGCTGGGGTCTTCACCAGGATTTTCAACCAGTCCCTCGCCCAGTCCACTGTCCCACTCTGTCTAAAATCCTCCACCATAGTCCCCCTGCCCAAGAAACGTCACATCTCCAGTCTTAACGACTACCGACCAGTCGCACTCACACCAGTGGTGATGAAGTGCTTTGAGAAGCTGGTCCGGGGTCACATCACATCACTCCTGCCCCGTGGCTTTGACCCCCACCAGTTCGCTTACAGGGCAAATAGATCCACAGAGGACGCCGTAGCCACAGCCCTCCATGCTGCACTGTCCCACCTGGAGCAGCCGGGGAGCTATGTGCGGATGCTCTTTGTGGATTTTAGCTCTGCATTCAACACTATCCTCCCCCACAGACTGGTGGACATACTGGGGGAACTGGGTTTTCCACACAACACCTGCATGTGGATTAAGAGCTTCTTGTCTGGTCGCAGCCAGAGGGTTAGAGTGGGCGATCACACATCCACGTCCCTCAGCCTCAGTACCGGCTCCCCACAGGGCTGTGTACTGAGCCCGCTGCTCTACACCCTCTACACACACAAATGCACCCCCGCCCACCGCAGCAACACCATGGTGAAGTTTGCAGATGACACCACAGTAGTAGGGCTCATCTCCAAGGGGGATGAGTCCGCCTACAGGGATGAGGTGGTGCAGTTGACTGACTGGTGCAGAGTAAACAACCTGCTCTTGAACACATCCAAGACCCAGGAACTTGTCATCGACTACAGGAGAAAGAAAACGGACATTCCACCATTGATCATAAATGGGGACTGTGTGGAGAGGGTGTCCTCTTTCCGCTTTCTGGGAGTCCACATAGAGGAGGGCTTGACCTGGAATGCGAACACCTCTGAGCTGCTGAAGAAGGCCCAGCAGAGACTTTACTTCCTGAGGGTGCTCAGGGGGAATAACATCACACAGAGACTGCTGGTGTCCTTTTATCGGTGTGCCATAGAGAGCATTCTAACGTACTGTATATGCGTGTGGTACACCAGCTGTACAGTAGCTCAGAGGAAAAAGCTCCAGAGGGTCATTAACACGGCTCAAACGATCATTGGCTGCCCTCTTCCCACATTGGAGGACCTACACAGATCCCGCTGTCTCAAAAAAACACAGAACATTATAAAGGACAGTTCTCACCCCGGTCACTCACTGTTTGAACTGTTGCCGTCAGGTAGACGGTACAGAGTGAACTGTTGCCGTCAGGTAGACGGTACAGAGTGCTCAAGTCAGGGACCAACAGACTCAGCAACAGTTTCTATCCCACAGCGGTAGCCACACTAAATGCTGCTAAGAAATGATCTGTTACATATTACATGTTTTTTTTGTGCCGGTTCGTTAAGTACAATCAGGGTTTTGTGCAATAACAGCTGCAACTAAGGGTGTACTGTGCAATATATGTCGTGAAATAGGGATCTGTGCAATAACATGAAGTACGGTTATGTGTGTTTTTGTTGTATTAGCTTTATAGTTTTTGTTATAGCCAGTTTATGATGCACTGATTGGTTGGCACTTTTAATTTCGTTGTACTTGTTGCAATGACAAATAAAGATCTATCTATCTATCTAGAAGGTACTATATTCATTCAGAAGATACTATATTCATTCAGAAGACACTATATTCATTCAGAAGATACTATATTCATTCAGAAGGTACTATATTCATTCAGAAGACACTATATTCATTCAGAAGATACTATATTCATTCAGAAGGTACTATATTCATTCAGAAGACACTATATTCATTCAGAAGGTACTATATTCATTCAGAAGATACTATATTCATTCAGAAGGTACTATATTCATTCAGAAGATACTATATTCATTCAGAAGATACTATATTCATTCAGAAGGTACTATATTCATTCAGAAGACACTATATTCATTCAGAAGACACTATATTCATTCAGAAGGTACTATATTCATTCAGAAGACACTATATTCATTCAGAAGATACTATATTCATTCAGAAGGTACTATATTCATTCAGAAGACACTATATTCATTCAGAAGGTACTATATTCATTCAGAAGATACTATATTCATTCAGAAGGTACTATATTCATTCAGAAGATACTATATTCATTCAGAAGATACTATATTCATTCAGAAGATACTATATTCATTCAGAAGACACTATATTCATTCAGAAGACACTATATTCATTCAGAAGATACTATATTCATTCAGAAGATACTATATTCATACTATATTCATTCAGAAGGTACTATATTCATTCAGAAGGTACTATATTCATTCAGAAGATACTATATTCATTCAGAAGACACTATATTCATTCAGAAGATACTATATTCATTCAGAAGATACTATATTCATTCAGAAGATACTATATTCATTCATTCAGAAGATACTATATTCATTCAGAAGGTACTATATTCATTCAGAAGGTACTATATTCATTCAGAAGATACTATATTCATTCAGAAGATACTATATTCATTCAGAAGATACTATATTCATTCAGAAGATACTATATTCATTCAGAAGATACTATATTCATTCAGAAGATACTATATTCATTCAGAAGATACTATATTCATTCATTCAGAAGATACTATATTCATTCAGAAGATACTATATTCATTCAGAAGGTACTATATTCATTCAGAAGATACTATATTCATTCAGAAGGTACTATATTCATTCAGAAGATACTATATTCATTCAGAAGATACTATATTCCTTCAGAAGGTACTATATTCATTCAGAAGATACTATATTCATTCAGAAGGTACTATATTCATTCAGAAGGTACTATATTCATTCAGAAGGTACTATATTCATTCAGAAGACACTATATTCATTCAGAAGATACTATATTCATTCAGAAGGTACTATATTCATTCAGAAGACACTATATTCATTCAGAAGATACTATATTCATTCAGAAGGTACTATATTCATTCAGAAGACACTATATTCATTCAGAAGATACTATATTCATTCAGAAGGTACTATATTAATTCAGAAGACACTATATTCATTCAGAAGATACTATATTCATTCAGAAGATACTATATTCATTCAGAAGGTACTATATTCATTCAGAAGATACTATATTCATTCAGAAGATACTATATTCATTCAGAAGGTACTATATTCATTCAGAAGGTACTATATTCATACTATATTCATTCAGAAGATACTATATTCATTCAGAAGATACTATATTCATTCAGAAGACACTATATTCATTCAGAAGACACTATATTCATTCAGAAGGTACTATATTCATTCAGAAGGTACTATATTCATTCAGAAGGTACTATATTCATTCAGAAGGTACTATATTCATTCAGAAGATACTATATTCATTCAGAAGGTACTATATTCATTCAGAAGATACTATATTCATTCAGAAGATACTATATTCATTCAGAAGACACTATATTCATTCAGAAGACACTATATTCATTCAGAAGATACTATATTCATTCAGAAGGTACTATATTCATTCAGAAGGTACTATATTCATTCAGAAGATACTATATTCATTCAGAAGACACTATATTCATTCAGAAGACACTATATTCATTCAGAAGATACTATATTCATTCAGAAGGTACTATATTCATTCAGAAGATACTATATTCATTCAGAAGATACTATATTCATTCAGAAGATACTATATTCATTCAGAAGATACTATATTCATTCAGAAGATACTATATTCATTCATTCAGAAGATACTATATTCATTCAGAAGATACTATATTCATTCAGAAGGTACTATATTCATTCAGAAGACACTATATTCATTCAGAAGATACTATATTCATTCAGAAGGTACTATATTCATTCAGAAGACACTATATTCATTCAGAAGATACTATATTCATTCAGAAGGTACTATATTCATTCAGAAGGTACTATATTCATTCAGAAGATACTATATTCATTCAGAAGGTACTATATTCATTCAGAAGATACTATATTCATTCAGAAGATACTATATTCATTCAGAAGGTACTATATTCATTCAGAAGATACTATATTCATTCAGAAGGTACTATATTCATTCAGAAGACACTATATTCATTCAGAAGATACTATATTCATTCAGAAGACACTATATTCATTCAGAAGACACTATATTCATTCAGAAGATACTATATTCATTCAGAAGATACTATATTCATTCAGAAGGTACTATATTCATTCAGAAGATACTATATTCATTCAGAAGATACTATATTCATTCAGAAGATACTATATTCATTCAGAAGATACTATATTCATTCATTCAGAAGATACTATATTCATTCAGAAGATACTATATTCATTCAGAAGGTACTATATTCATTCAGAAGACACTATATTCATTCAGAAGATACTATATTCATTCAGAAGATACTATATTCATTCAGAAGATACTATATTCATTCAGAAGATACTATATTCATTCAGAAGGTACTATATTCATTCAGAAGGTACTATATTCATTCAGAAGGTACTATATTCATTCAGAAGGTACTATATTCATTCAGAAGATACTATATTCATTCAGAAGGTACTATATTCATTCAGAAGGTACTATATTCATTCAGAAGATACTATATTCATTCAGAAGGTACTATATTCATTCAGAAGATACTATATTCATTCAGAAGGTACTATATTCATTCAGAAGGTACTATATTCATTCAGAAGATACTATATTCATTCAGAAGATACTATATTCATTCAGAAGATACTATATTCATTCTTGACATCTACAAATGTGTACACTTACTGCAACACTTACTACCCTACAGCAACACTTACTACCTACAGCAACACTTACTACCTACAGCAACACTTACTACCTACAGCAACACTTACTACCTACAGCAACACTTACTACCCTACAGCAACACTTACTACCTACAGCAACACTTACTACCTACAGCAACACTTACTACCTACAGCAACACTTACTACCCTACAGCAACACTTACTACCTACAGCAACACTTACTACCTACAGCAACACTTACTACCCTACAGCAACACTTACTACCCTACAGCAACACTTACTACCTACAGCAACACTTACTACCTACAGCAACACTTCTCTTTAGCTCGTACTAAATCAGCAGGAATCGCAGAAAACAAAACATAAATTGTGAAGCCTTGAATAGGAATATTTATTCGAAAATATATTTACAACCCCTAAACCATGAAACTAACTGTGAAACTGCACTTAAAATCAAGCACGAGGAAAGGATGGCCCATAAAAACGGGGTCCCTGTATAAAAGCGAGACAAACCGTCCCCGCCACATACATTTAACCCATTCTAAACGGGAACCCCTTTTGGTGTTTCTAGCATTATGTTATGCTTTAGCTATTGAAAAATAGCAGATCTACAAGCTCGTAGCGCGGCACCGAGTGCCGCGCTACGAGCTTGTAGATCTGCTATTTTTGAAAAATCGTGAAAATGTCGCGCAAACAGCGAACGTTTTAACTCAAATCTTTTTTTCTGGGGGGGTTCCTGGAGCAACATTTTCAGATGGGGGTCAGTGGCCAATTTAATTACATATCATTTTTGGGGTCCTTGACATGAAATATTGAGCACCACTGACTCAGAATCGGTCTCAGGTCTAAATGGGTTAATAGTGTGTGTGTGTGTGTGTGTCTGGGTGGCTGCCTGGTGCTCAGTCCCCCAGCCTGGTGCTCATACCCCCAACTGGTGCTCAGTCCCCCAGCCTGGTGCTCAGTCCCCCAGCCTGGTGCTCAGTCCCCCAGCCTGGTGCTCATACCCCCAACTGGTGCTCAGTCCCCCAGCCTGGTGCTCAGTCCCCCAGCCTGGTGCTCAGTCCCCCAGCCTGGTGCTCATACCCCCAACTGGTGCTCAGTCCCCCAGCCTGGTGCTCATACCCCCAGCCTGGTGCCTGGTGCTCATACCCCCAGCCTGGTGCCTGGTGCTCAGTCCCCCAGCCTGGTGCTCATACCCCCAGCCTGGTGCCTGGTGCTCATACCCCCAGCCTGGTGCCTGGTGCTCAGTCCCCCAGCCTGGTGCTCAGTCCCCCAGCCTGGTGCTCATACCCCCAGCCTGGTGCCTGGTGCTCATCCCCCAGCCTGGTGCTCATACCCCCAGCCTGCTGCCTGGTGCTCATACCCCCAGCCTGCTGCCTGGTGCTCAGTCCTCCAGCCTGCTGCCTGGTGCTCAGTCCCCCAGCCTGCTGCCTGGTGCTCAGTCCCCCAGCCTGCTGCCTGGTGCTCAGTCCCCCAGCCTGCCTGGTGCTCATTCCCCCAGCCTGGTGCTCAGTCCCCCAGCCTGCTGCCTGGTGCTCAGTCCCCCAGCCTGCTGCCTGGTGCTCAGTCCCCCAGCCTGCTGCCTGGTGCTCAGTCCCCCCAGCCCGCTGCCTGGTGCTCATTCCCCCAGCCCCAGGTCTGAAAACGGGTTAGCCTTGGTGGGCTTCCATTGTTGTGCCTCTCACAGGAGACCCACGGAGAGCATACGGTCTTATGAATGAAGGGGAGTGGGGCAGTACCCCCCCCCCCCCCCCCCCCCCCCGCGGCAAATTAGGGAGGCATATGGGATTTCATTTCCTCATGACCTGGTGACCCTGTGCTATGAGGTGGTGGTGGCTGGGGGGGGGGGGGTTCCAGGGTCTGCCCACTAGTTGTGCGTATCTGGGGCTGGGGGGGAGGGGCCGGACAGAAAGGGACGAGGAGGTCCCCCACCCACCCAAAGAAACCCACCCACTCGATCCGAGGAGGGAGGGAGGGAGGGAGGGGAGGAGGCGCACCACCATCATCGCTTTGAATAACTCCCTCCTCCTCTTTTGGTTTCACATTTTGCACGGCGATTTGGTACGGAGGGGCTGCTGCTGCGGAGCAGGAACTTTGATGTATGGTTCCATAAAATATAAACTATGCCACGTCGGAGAGGAGAGGAGAGGAGAGGAGCCTACCTCACAGGTAGGCTGCCTATCAAGCTATCAAACACCCTCACAGGTAGGCTGCCTATCAAGCTATCAAACACCCTCACAGGTAGGCTGCCTATCAAGCTATCAAACACCCTCACAGGTAGGCTGCCTATCAAGCTATCAAACACCCTCACAGGTAGGATGCCTATCAAGCTCACAGTCTGACAGAGAGATCACACTT
>NC_136812.1:2658177-2813177 GCF_951216825.1 Electrona antarctica | reverse complement strand
CCTAATAAAACAGTGTTTTCAGGGAGCATGGCAGTCCTAATAAAACACTGTTTTCAGGGAGCACGGCAGTCCTAATAAAACAGTGTTTTCAGGGAGCATGGCAGTCCTAATAAAACAGTGTTTTCAGGGAGCATGGCAGTCCTAATAAAACAGTGTTTTCAGGGAGCATGGCAGTCCTAATAAAACACTGTTTTCAGGGAGCACGGCAGTCCTAATAAAACACTGTTTTCAGGGAGCACGGCAGTCCTAATAAAACAGTGTTTTCAGGCAGCACGGCAGTCCAGATAAAACACTGTGTTTTCAGGCAGCACGGCAGTCCTAATAAAACAGTGTTTTCAGGGAGCACGGCAGTCCTAATAAAACAGTGTTTTCAGGGAGCATGGCAGTCCTAATAAAACAGTGTTTTCAGGGAGCATGGCAGTCCTAATAAAACACTGTTTTCAGGGAGCACGGCAGTCCTAATAAAACAGTGTTTTCAGGGAGCATGGCAGTCCTAATAAAACAGTGTTTTCAGGGAGCATGGCAGTCCTAATAAAACAGTGTTTTCAGGGAGCATGGCAGTCCTAATAAAACACTGTTTTCAGGGAGCACGGCAGTCCTAATAAAACACTGTTTTCAGGGAGCACGGCAGTCCTAATAAAACAGTGTTTTCAGGGAGCATGGCAGTCCTAATAAAACACTGTTTTCAGGGAGCACGGCAGTCCTAATAAAACAGTGTTTTCAGGGAGCATGGCAGTCCTAATAAAACAGTGTTTTCAGGGAGCATGGCAGTCCTAATAAAACAGTGTTTTCAGGGAGCATGGCAGTCCTAATAAAACACTGTTTTCAGGGAGCACGGCAGTCCTAATAAAACAGTGTTTTCAGGGAGCATGGCAGTCCTAATAAAACACTGTTTTCAGGGAGCACGGCAGTCCTAATAAAACAGTGTTTTCAGGGAGCATGGCAGTCCTAATAAAACAGTGTTTTCAGGGAGCATGGCAGTCCTAATAAAACAGTGTTTTCAGGGAGCATGGCAGTCCTAATAAAACACTGTTTTCAGGGAGCACGGCAGTCCTAATAAAACACTGTTTTCAGGGAGCACGGCAGTCCTAATAAAACACTGTTTTCAGGGAGCACGGCAGTCCTAATAAAACAGTGTTTTCAGGGAGCATGGCAGTCCTAATAAAACACTGTTTTCAGGGAGCACGGCAGTCCTAATAAAACAGTGTTTTCAGGGAGCATGGCAGTCCTAATAAAACAGTGTTTTCAGGGAGCATGGCAGTCCTAATAAAACAGTGTTTTCAGGGAGCATGGCAGTCCTAATAAAACAGTGTTTTCAGGGAGCATGGCAGTCCAGATAAAACACTGTTTTCAGGGAGCACGGCAGTCCTAATAAAACAGTGTTTTCAGGGAGCACGGCAGTCCTAATAAAACACTGTTTTCAGGCAGCATGGCAGTCCAGATAAAACACTGTTTTCAGGGAGCACGGCAGTCCTAATAAAACAGTGTTTTCAGGGAGCACGGCAGTCCTAATAAAACACTGTTTTCAGGCAGCACGGCAGTCCAGATAAAACACTGTTTTCAGGGAGTCCAGTGCTGTGGGTCCACTGATAGCTTTAGTCCAGCGCTGTGGGTCCACTGATAGCTTTAGTCCAGTGCTGTGGGTCCACTGATAGCTTTAGTCCAGTGCTGTGGGTCCACTGATAGCTTTAGTCCAGTGCTGTGGGTCCACTGATAGCTTTAGTCCAGTGCTGTGGGTCCACTGGGCCACCGAGTGGCGCGCTACGAGCTTGTAGGTCTGCTATTTTTGAAAAATCGAAGAACGACTGACATAGAAACAGCTTTTTCAGAAAACTGTCAGGATGTAGAAGACATTTTTAGAATCTGATCTCAGGTCAAAAACACACAACGAAGTAGTGCATGAACCCATGATAAAACACACCGCGTTAAAACAAACAACGAAGTAGTGCATGAACCCGCGTTAGAACACACAGCGTTAGAACACACAGCGTTACAACACACAGCGTTAGAACACACAGCGTTAGAACACACTGCGTTAGAACACACTGCGTTAGAACACACTGCGTTAGAACACACTGCGTTAGAACACACTGCGTTAGAACACACTGCGTTAGAACACACTGCGTTAGAACACACTGCGTTAGAACACACTGCGTTAGAACACACTGCGTTAGAACACACTGCGTTAGAACACACAGCGTTAGAACACACTGCGTTAGAACACACTGCGTTAGAACACACTGCGTTAGAACACACTGCGTTAGAACACACTGCGTTAGAACACACTGCGTTAGAACACACAGCGTTAGAACACACAGCGTTAGAACACACAGCGTTAGAACACACTGCGTTACAACACACTGCGTTAGAACACACTGCGTTAGAACACACTGCGTTAGAACACACCGCGTTAGAACACACCGCGTTACAACACACCGCGTTACAACACACCGCGTTAGAACACACTGCGTTAGAACACACAGCGTTAGAACACACTGCGTTAGAACACACAGCGTTAGAACACACTGCGTTAGAACACACTGCGTTAGAACACACCGCGTTAGAACACACCGCGTTACAACACACCGCGTTACAACACACTGCGTTAGAACACACAGCGTTAGAACACACAGCGTTAGAACACACTGCGTTAGAACACACAGCGTTAGAACACACTGCGTTAGAACACACTGCGTTAGAACACACTGCGTTAGAACACACTGCGTTAGAACACACAGCGTTAGAACACACAGCGTTAGAACACACAGCGTTAGAACACACTGCGTTAGAACACACTGCGTTAGAACACACAGCGTTAGAACACACAGCGTTAGAACACACTGCGTTACAACACACTGCGTTACAACACACAGCGTTAGAACACACTGCGTTAGAACACACTGCGTTAGAACACACAGCGTTAGAACACACTGCGTTACAACACACTGCGTTAGAACACACAGCGTTAGAACACACAGCGTTAGAACACACCGCGTTAGAACACACTGCGTTAGAACACACAGCGTTACAACACACCGCGTTAGAACACACCGCGTTACAACACACTGCGTTAGAACACACCGCGTTACAACACACAGCGTTACAACACACCGCGTTAGAACACACCGCGTTACAACACACTGCGTTAGAACACACTGCGTTACAACACACTGCGTTAGAACACACAGCGTTACAACACACTGCGTTAGAACACACTGCGTTACAACACACAGCGTTAGAACACACCGCGTTACAACACACAGCGTTAGAACACACTGCGTTAGAACACACTGCGTTAGAACACACCGCGTTAGAACACACTGCGTTACAACACACAGCGTTAGAACACACCGCGTTAGAACACACCGCGTTAGAACACACTGCGTTACAACACACTGCGTTAGAACACACCGCGTTACAACACACCGCGTTAGAACACACCGCGTTACAACACACAGCGTTAGAACACACAGCGTTACAACACACCGCGTTAGAACACACAGCGTTACAACACACCGCGTTACAACACACAGCGTTACAACACACTGCGTTACAACACACAGCGTTAGAACACACTGCGTTACAACACACAGCGTTAGAACACACTGCGTTACAACACACAGCGTTAGAACACACTGCGTTAGAACACACTGCGTTAGAACACACTGCGTTAGAACACACTGCGTTAGAACACACTGCGTTAGAACACACTGCGTTAGAACACACTGCGTTAGAACACACTGCGTTAGAACACACTGCGTTAGAACACACTGCGTTAGAACACACTGCGTTAGAACACACAGCGTTAGAACACACAGCGTTAGAACACACAGCGTTAGAACACACTGCGTTAGAACACACTGCGTTAGAACACACAGCGTTAGAACACACAGCGTTAGAACACACTGCGTTAGAACACACAGCGTTAGAACACACTGCGTTAGAACACACTGCGTTAGAACACACTGCGTTAGAACACACTGCGTTAGAACACACAGCGTTAGAACACACAGCGTTAGAACACACTGCGTTAGAACACACTGCGTTAGAACACACTGCGTTAGAACACACTGCGTTAGAACACACAGCGTTAGAACACACAGCGTTAGAACACACTGCGTTAGAACACACAGCGTTAGAACACACTGCGTTAGAACACACTGCGTTAGAACACACAGCGTTAGAACACACTGCGTTAGAACACACTGCGTTAGAACACACAGCGTTAGAACACACAGCGTTAGAACACACTGCGTTAGAACACACAGCGTTAGAACACACTGCGTTAGAACACACTGCGTTAGAACACACTGCGTTAGAACACACGGCGTTAGAACACACGGCGTTAGAACACACTGCGTTAGAACACACTGCGTTAGAACACACTGCGTTAGAACACACTGCGTTAGAACACACTGCGTTAGAACACACTGCGTTAGAACACACTGCGTTAGAACACACTGCGTTAGAACACACTGCGTTAGAACACACAGCGTTAGAACACACAGCGTTAGAACACACTGCGTTAGAACACACCGCGTTAGAACACACCGCGTTACAACACACCGCGTTACAACACACTGCGTTAGAACACACTGCGTTAGAACACACAGCGTTAGAACACACTGCGTTAGAACACACTGCGTTAGAACACACTGCGTTAGAACACACTGCGTTAGAACACACAGCGTTAGAACACACAGCGTTAGAACACACAGCGTTAGAACACACTGCGTTAGAACACACTGCGTTAGAACACACAGCGTTAGAACACACTGCGTTACAACACACTGCGTTAGAACACACGGCGTTAGAACACACTGCGTTAGAACACACTGCGTTAGAACACACTGCGTTAGAACACACTGCGTTAGAACACACTGCGTTAGAACACACTGCGTTAGAACACACAGCGTTAGAACACACTGCGTTACAACACACTGCGTTAGAACACACGGCGTTAGAACACACTGCGTTAGAACACACTGCGTTAGAACACACTGCGTTAGAACACACTGCGTTAGAACACACAGCGTTAGAACACACTGCGTTACAACACACAGCGTTAGAACACACAGCGTTAGAACACACTGCGTTACAACACACTGCGTTAGAACACACTGCGTTACAACACACAGCGTTAGAACACACTGCGTTACAACACACTGCGTTACAACACACTGCGTTAGAACACACTGCGTTAGAACACACTGCGTTAGAACACACTGCGTTACAACACACTGCGTTACAACACACTGCGTTAGAACACACTGCGTTACAACACACTGCGTTACAACACACTGCGTTAGAACACACTGCGTTACAACACACTGCGTTAGAACACACTGCGTTAGAACACACTGCGTTACAACACACAGCGTTAGAACACACTGCGTTACAACACACTGCGTTACAACACACTGCGTTAGAACACACTGCGTTAGAACACACTGCGTTAGAACACACTGCGTTAGAACACACAGCGTTAGAACACACTGCGTTAGAACACACAGCGTTAGAACACACAGCGTTAGAACACACTGCGTTACAACACACTGCGTTACAACACACTGCGTTAGAACACACTGCGTTAGAACACACTGCGTTACAACACACAGCGTTAGAACACACTGCGTTACAACACACTGCGTTAGAACACACGGCGTTAGAACACACGGCGTTAGAACACACAGCGTTAGAACACACAGAGCTGTACAAGGTTTCTCTCTGGCCGACAGCAATGCTATAAGTCACGCGCGGTCGCTGCGCCGCTCGGCTCGGAGACGTCTGCAAGTGATCAGCAGCACTTCAGAGCTCTTAAAAACACTGATCTCTGCGCTAACCCCATGTGACTTGACGCTTGGCAGACACCCGCGCCACAGAGCTATTAAACCACGCCATTGTACACGAGCCCTGGGCCGCCGCCCATCCAACGGCTTTGTTGCTGTAATTAGGGGTTCCATCCCTTTAAGCCATTTTGGGCGGGAACCCCTTTTTGGTGTTAGTATTATGTTATGCTTTAGCTATTGAAAAATAGCAGATCTACAAGCTCATAGCGCGCCACCGAGTGGCGCGCTATGAGCTTGTAGATCTGCTATTTTTTAACAATCGAAGAACGACTGACATAGAAACATAGCTTTTTCAGAAAACTGTCAGGATGTAGAAGATATTTTTAGAATCTGATCTCAGGTCAGAATGGGTTAATGAAAGGCCCAGTTGATCAATGGATTGTTGCTTTTAGAGCCTGGTGGTGGGGATAATGTCTGTTAGAGCCTGGTGGTGGGGATAATGTCTGTTAGAGCCTGGTGGTGGGGATAATGTCTGGCAGCCAGAGGAGTCTTTTAGAGCCTGGTGGTGGGGATAATGTCTGTTAGAGCCTGGTGGTGGGGATAATGTCTGGCAGCCAGAGGAGTCTTTTAGAGCCTGGTGGTGGGGATAATGTCTGTTAGAGCCTGGTGGTGGGGATAATGTCTGTTAGAGCCTGGTGGTGGGGATAATGTCTGGCAGCCAGAGGAGTCTTTTAGAGCCTGGTGGTGGGGATAATGTCTGTTAGAGCCTGGTGGTGGGGATAATGTCTGGCAGCCAGAGGAGTCTTTTAGAGCCTGGTGGTGGGGATAATGTCTGTTAGAGCCTGGTGGTGGGGATAATGTCTGTTAGAGCCTGGTGGTGGGGATAATGTCTGGCAGCCAGAGGAGTCTTTTAGAGCCTGGTGGTGGGGATAATGTCTTTTAGAGCCTGGTGGTGGGGATAATGTCTGGCAGCCAGAGGAGTCTTTTAGAGCCTGGTGGTGGGGATAATGTCTGGCAGCCAGAGGAGTCTTTTAGAGCCTGGTGGTGGGGATAATGTCTGGCAGCCAGAGGAGTCTTTTAGAGCCTGGTGGTGGGGATAATGTCTGGCAGCCAGAGGAGTCTTTTAGAGCCTGGTGGTGGGGATAATGTCTGGCAGCCAGAGGAGTCTTTTAGAGCCTGGTGGTGGGGCTGTGACTAAAACTAAGACTAAATATACTGACAATTTCATCAACAGATAAAAACTAGAATAAATGTTAGTGGACAAGAGATCCACTTTAAGTCATTTTACACTTGGTTGCATGCTGAAAATAGCCGATCTACAAGCTCACAACTCGTGAGCTTGTAGATCGGCTATTTTCAGCAAGTGTAAAATCAGCCATTACGACGGCATCAAGGCCCGCCAAAACACAATTTTTAGTCGACTAAATCAGCCGTAGATTTAGTCGACTAAAATCTTATGATATTTAGTCGACTAAAACTAGACTAACACAAAGACATTCCTGGTGACTAAAATGTGAATAAAACTAAAGGAAAACTATTCAAGAGACTTTGACTAAAACCAAAATCTGCTGCCAAAAACAACACTGGAGTGTAGAACTCAAGCCCTTTTTGTTAAGAAAGAGACACAGCGAAAGACAGGCCTCAAAATATATAATATTATTAATACTAGTATATTAAATACTAGTATGCTACTAATATTATATCATTCTTTTCTTTGTATGATCAAAATAAATAGCCAATCTAAGTCATGCTCACGCGGCACTCCATGTCAGGTCTGGAGACTCAGATGTAGATGTGTAAATTGCATGTTCGATCTGCTATGTTTTGTAACATTTACAACATGTGATGCCAGGGTTATCTAGTTAACCCATTTTGGTGTTTCAAGCATTATGTCATGCTTTAGCTATTGAAAAATAGCAGATCTACAAGCTCATAGCTTGACCTTGTAGGTCTGCTATTTTTGAAAAGTCGTGAAAATGTGGTGCAAATCTTTGAATATATATTCTTTCAGAGCGAACATTTTTAACTAAAATATTGGCTTCTGGGGGGTCCCTGGAACTACATATTTTCAGATGGGGGTCCGTGGCCCAATAGAGATAATTCTGGAAGTCCTTGACATGAAAAAGGTTGAGCACCACCGACATGGAAACATGGGTTTTTCAGAAAATGTAGGATTTTGAAGCCTTTTTTTTTTTAATCGACCTCAGTCCAAAATGGGTTAACCAGTTTGTTAGTTAAAGGGATAGTTCAGATTTTTTGAACTTAAGTTGTATGAAATATATACCATTAATATAGTGGTTGCAACTGTATTAATTGATTGCCCGAGTCCCGTGGTGGGAGTTCTGCTCTGGTTTTGGTGAAATATCAAGTAGTTCCGGTCATTTTGTGGGGGGCACTGGGGGCCACGCAGTAAAAGTAAATTAATCCACAAAACTAACGTCATTTGTATTGTTGACCTATTTCTAAAATATTAGTGCAACTTTCGTTCTTTTTTTACCCCTCTATCACACAGAACTATGTTTTTTATGTCCATATCACTACGCCCAAAAAATAGTTCCATGTGATAGAGGGGTCAAAGTTGAACGAAAGTCACGCTAATATTTTAGAAATAGGTCAACAATACAAATTACGTTCGTTTTGTGGATTCATCTACTTTTACTGCGTGGCCCCAGTGCCCCCCACAAAATGACCGGAACTACTTAATATTGACCAAAACCAGAGCAGAACTCCCACCATGGGACTCGGGCAATCAATTAATACAGTTGCAACCACTATATTAATGGCAAGTATTTCATACAACTTAAGTTCAAAAAATCTGAACTATCCCTTTAAGAAGTCAAATGCCATTAATGAAAATGAAGACAGTAATTCATTTTGTTTTGTAATAAATAATGTAATGTAATGTAAATTAAATACACCAGTGGCTCAAACATGTTCATATATATTTGATCAAATTCCCCTGGATGGAGTTTAGACAGATTTTACACGTCGTTATTGGAGCTCTGCTGCCACCTAGAGGACGACATTCACCACTGCTAGAAGAGCTCAGCTCACCATGGTTTGGAACACTGTTCTATTTTCTGGGTTCTTTTTCCTGTTTTTGTTTTTTTTAGCGATTAACAAGGTTTTAAATGGTCACTTCACTGTCATGTGGTGAAAAACTAGTGAAAATGTTATGCCGAACAATTAACCCATTCTGGGTGGGAACCCCTTTTGGTGTTTTAACTTAGCATTATGTTATACTTAGCTCATAGCGCGCCACCGAGTGGTGCGCTATGAGCTTGTAGTTCTGCTATTTTTGAAAAATCGTAAAAATGCGGCACAAATCTTTGAATATAATTCAGTTCTGATGTTCTGCTAGAACATACATGCCAAGACAACTATTCCACGCTCTCTCCGAACGCTAGTGTTGTAGCCGCCCGAGTCCACCCAAAGAGAGTCCAAGTCAAGACCCAGTCCGACTTGGACTCGCCCAGTTTGGATGAGTTTATCTTTACATTTTATTCATTTCCATTTCTGCTAAGAAATACAGTATATTGTTGCAATTATAGCAGAGGTCCAGAGCTATAAAACATAAGGTTGAGACACCACCGTGTTGCCTCTCAAGGCTCATACATAGTCTGGATTTACGGTGGTGAGGTGACCACCGAACTACAACATGACGTCACTGAGCCGCGGTGAAGAGCAAACCACCGCCACCGCTCCAGCCCTTCTCTCTGTTTTTACTCACCACCGCTCAATGTTATTTCAGCTCCGGTGGTCACCTCACCACTCACGTGACGTCACCAGACCTTCCTCCTCAGAGGAAAGCCTGGTCCGAGTTATCTGGTCTAGACGGGATGGTGAAATTAACCCATTCTGGGCGGGAACCCCTTTTGGTGTTTTAAACATTATGTTATAATTTAGCTATTGAAAAATAGCAGATCTACAAGCTCGTAGCGCGCCACTGAATGGCGCGCTACGAGCTTGTAGGTCTGCTATTTTTGAAAAATCGTGAAAATATTTATTTCAGAAAACTGGAGGATTTAGAAGAATTATTTTTAATTTCGACGTCAGGCCTAAATGGGTTAAAAAAAAGAATCTTATTCCGTTTTGTGGTTTCCGTTTTTTACTTCTGGCCAGTCGCTACGAGTTGGAATAAAATATGGACATTATACCAAACAAACTATTCCAGGAAGTACTTGAAGAAACTTGTCGGATTCATACAGTACGCTGCATCAGGGCTTTCATCGGGTAGGCCCTACGATTACGATGCTCTTGATCACGGAAGAACTGAGTAATACTGATTCTCCTCTATGGCTCCGAGACATGGACACTTTCGAAGAAACTAGAGAAACGGTTGGATGGCACTTACACCCTTCTAATGAGAGGATGGCACTTACACCCTCCTTCTACTGAGAGGATGGCACTTACACCCGCCTTCTAATGAGAGGATGGCACTTACACCCACCTTCTAATGAGAGCACAAAATGTCTCTTGGAAGAGCCACCCATCGACTAATCTAATATACGGCAACCTTCCCCGTGTTTCTTCACTAGTCCGATCCAGAAGAACACAGTTTGCCGGCCACTGCTACAGAGCTGACAATGAGGTTATATCTTCCCTTCTCCTCTGGAGTCCTGCCTCAAAGCAGACCAGAGGTAGAAAACTGTCATTCCCTGATGTCATCGCTATAAGGACACATGCATCAGTAAAGCAGGAACTGGGGATGGCAATGAAGGACCAGAAAGTCTGGCGTGGCATTGTGGAATCCATGATCTCGACCACGGTCGAAAAATGATGATGATGATTGTGGTTTCCTACCTGATGACTACAGTACAAACCACTGACTACTGTACAACATGACGTAAGTCACACTGCGTGAAAAGAGGAGTTACAGTAACAAGCAATTATGGACACTGTATTTTGCCCGTAAACCTCAAGTTTAGCAGCATATACAGTTAATATACGGTAATATACAGGTGTGAAGGTACAAATTCGGGATTTTCCCGGAGTTTGTTGGAAAGTTTAACGGGAGTTTCCTGTAATATACACATCCGTATTCCATGCTTTTTGCACAGTGTCACCATCCGGCTCCCGACCGGACCGTAAACACGGTCTCCGAGGCCACTGTACTCACCGCTGTTGCCTGGAGGCTGCAGGCTGTGCTTGGTGACGGCGCACCAGCCCACGGGGAACACGTCCCTGGAGTCGTGCTTGCACCAGTAGTCGAAGGCTCCCCTCCAGCCGTCGAACATGACGAACACCTCGTCGCCCTTCACCTCGCCCACCGTGGCGGGGCAGATCAGGTACGGGTTCTTCTTGTCCACCGCCTCCAGCTTCAGGCCCGTCTTGAAGTGGTTCTGAGACGGCCGAGGAGGCTCCTGGAGAAATATTATTATTATTATTATAGTCATTACGATAGGATTTAACCCGTTTAGGGATGACGTTGAAATTTAAAAAAAAGAAATAGTGGTTCTCAATATTTCATGTCAAGGACGCCAAAAACTATATGTATTTGGCCGCCGACCCCCCATCTGAAAATATGTTGTTCCAGGGACCCCCGCAGAAGCAAAGATTTGAGTTAAAAACGCTCACTCTGAAAGAATATATATATTCAAAGATTTGCACCACATTTTCACGATTTTTCAAAAATAGCAGATCTGGCACAACGGTGTTGCACAAATAAAATAGAGGCAAGCTTGTAGACCTGTTATTTTAGATATTTTGAAAGAAGATTTGTTTTTTGTTTTTAGGACAAGGTGGTATAACATTAAATAAACATTAGGACATATAACATTAAATAAACGTTAGGACAAGGTGGTATTTTTAGGACAAGGTGGTATTATAACATTAAATAAACATTAGGACAAGGTGGTATTTTTAGGACAAGGTGGTATTATAACATTAAATAAACATTAGGACAAGGTGGTATTATAACATTAAATAAACATTAGGACAAGGTGGTATTTTTAGGACAAGGTGGTATTATAACATTAAATAAACATTAGGACAAGGTGGTATTTTTAGGACAAGGTGGTATTATAACATTAAATAAACGTTAGGACAAGGTGGTATTTTTAGGACAAGGTGGTATTATAACATTAAATAAACGTTAGGACAAGGTGGTATTTTTAGGACAAGGTGGTATTTGAAAGAAAGCATACTTTTTTAAAGGCTGCGGCCGGGGCCATCTCTGCCCCGTTCAGCGTTCTGAGGAGGAACATGGGCCACGAGGACGCGTTCATACGGAACCCTGGAGGGGAGAGAGACAATAAAACATTAGAAACCCTGGGAGAGAGAGGTGACGTGACGTGGCGCGACGCAGCACAACGCAACGCAACATGGCGTGACCTTACTTACCGAGCGGCGGCTGTAGCATGTCGCCGTTCTTCTCGCAGGTGCCGATGGGCTGGATGTCGGACGAGTCCACCAGCCGCCAGAAGTCGTTGGTGCTGTCGCTGCCGTCCAGGCGCAGCCGCAGCCTCGCGCCCGTCATGCCCATCACCGTGGCGATGCACACCGACGTGGAGTTGCGCGGGTCGTGGGCCTCCAGCTTCATGCCCACCTTGAAGTCGTTGGAGGGCGGCACCCTGGCCTGAACACAGAGAGAGGGAAGGTTAACCAATTAAAATGCAATATCAATATCGATATTTTTTTTAAGCCTGAAAATGCCTTTTGTCATGATGAAAGCTGCAGATTCTATCAGTGCTTTCAAAAGGGTCAACAAGTTGGATCATTTTAAAATAAACACTACATTCAAGATGTTTATGTTGTGGATAATTATGGGCTAGGGCATTCACTTCTGGTCATTTTTACTAGTTGACTAGTTGCCTAGTTTACTAGTCGACTAGTTGTTTAACTACCTATTATGTAAAAAATTAAATAAATTAAAAAAATAAACTTTTTTTTTCTTTCTTTTTTTTAAATAAATATTTGTACATTGAAAAACTGTGTACATGGTGACTATAACTATAATCTACCTGATCTTGAGGCCTACAAAATCGGGAAAAAAATAAAAAATATTTTTTTTTTATCAACTAGTCAACTAGTACCAACAAGGTCGACAAATGGATTTACTAGTCGACTAGTTGCTTAATGCCCTATTATGGGCCAACATTTCAATAACGGAGCATCCCTAGCTAGGTTTGGAATAAAGAGACGTTGCTTTTTCAAATTCAATGTCTATAATCCTTTTTCAAAATTAAAAATTGTTCTTTTTGAGCAACCACTCCAAGGAACAGCTTTGTCCTGGTGGGACCTTGGGACTATGTCACTATGTTTAGAGTACCAATAGGGGTCGCTTCAGACTGGTCTGATTGTTTTTATACAGAATCGGTTATCGGCCATAACAGCAACTAGGGGCGACTGTGGCTCAAGAGGTAGAGCAGGTCGTCCAATGATCCATGGGTCGGCGGTTCGAATCCCGGCTCCTCCTGTCTACATGTCGAAGTGTCCTTGGGCAAGACACTGAACCCCAAATTGCTCCCGATGTGCTGGTTGGTGCCTTGCATGGCTTCCGCCGCAATCGGTGTATGAATGTGTGTGTGAATGGGTGAATGTAATGCACAATCTATGTAAAGCGCCTTGGATAAAGGCGCTATATAAATGCACCATTTACCATTTACCATCTAATTATATAGGATATTGATCAGCCAGAAGTATCATATTGCGACCAGGGGTCTGAAACCTTTTTCACATGTAATGAAGTGCCCCGTTTTCATTTTCGTGATAGTCAGTGTTCCGTATAGAATTATGACACCACATCACAATTAAAGGTATATTCAGTGATTTGACTTAATTCAAAGATCACTTATTTTTTCTTTTTTTCTGGATAATCCTCCCTACTATAGAGTGTGCTGACCATATAAGGAGTTCCTCCCTGTCCCCAGTTAACCCCTGGGGTCAAAAAACCCTAGTTTCAGTTTTGGTGGCGGGTGGAAAAGCCTTCATCCAATCAGGATGAGAGGGGCCTTCCTCCAATCATGAGGATGTAATGATTATTAACCCATTTAGACCTGGGAACAATTCTACAAATGTCTTTTCTGAAAAAAACCATGTTTCTATGTCAGTGGTTCTCAAACATTTTCATGTCAAGGACCCCCAAGATTATATCCAATTGGCCGCCGACCCCCATCTGAAAATATGTAGTTCCAGGGACCTCCCAGAAGCAAAGATTTGAGTAAAAAAACGTTCGCTCTGAACGACTATATATTCAAATTTGTGCACTACATTTTCACGATTTTTCAAAAATAGCAGACCTACAAGTTGTAGCGCGGCACAAATCTGACCCCCAAATTGACACTAATTAGCCCGCGGACCCCCATTTGAAAAGATATGCCAGGGACCCCCATAAGAGAAGATTTTTACAGCTCTAGCAGAGATTCTCAACCCTTTTAATTTCGAGGACCCCCAGTTTGACATGCATTAGGCTACGGACCCCCATTTAATAGCATTTCTATCTCTGAGAGCCCCAAATTATATTGTAAAATCAATGTTAATTTAACTCTGAGAGTGTAGAAATGAGAATGTGTACAAACCGAATGAACATTCGGTTCCATTTGTACACTCTCACACAGATGGGTCTCTGTGTACATTCTCACACAGAGACCCATAAGGGTCCATTTGGTTCCAGACTATCATTTAGCTGGGGACCCCCTGGAACTCCCTCAAGGACCCCTGGGGGTCCCCGGACCCCACTTTGGGAACCACTGCTTTAGGGTGTAACTATGCATGACAGTAAGCATGATCGGTCTGTGTCTAGACGTCACCATATATGCAACAGAAGAGACAAAGAGACCATTGTCATATGTGTGTCATGCATGTTCCTGTTCTTTCTGAGAGGTCATAAAACAGTTCCAACCCTGGACAAACAATAGAGCACGGAGCTCAGAGGCTGTGCGTGTCATTGTTACATATTGTACACAGTACCCACTGCCCTGGTTAACCCATTGTTACATATTGTACACAGTACCCACTGCCCTGGTTAACCCATTGTTACATATTGTACACAGTAGCCACTGCCCTGGTTAACCCATTGTTACATATTGTACACAGTAGCCACTGCCCTGGTTAACCCATTGTTACATATTGTACACAGTACCCACTGCCCTGGTTAACCCATTGTTACATATTGTACACAGTACCCACTGCCCTGGTTAACCCATTGTTACATATTGTACACAGTAGCCACTGCCCTGGTTAACCCATTGTTACATATTGTACACAGTAGCCACTGCCCTGGTTAACCCATTGTTACATATTGTACACAGTAGCCACTGCCCTGGTTAACCCATTGTTACATATTGTACACAGTACCCACTGCCCTGGTTAACCCATCGTTACATATTGTACACAGTACCCACTGCCCTGGTTAACCCATTGTTACATATTGTACACAGTACCCACTGCCCTGGTTAACCCATTGTTACATATTGTACACAGTACCCACTGCCCTGGTTAACCCATTGTTACATATTGTACACAGTACCCACTGCCCTGGTTAACCCATCGTTACATATTGTACACAGTACCCACTGCCCTGGTTAACCCATTGTTACATATTGTACACAGTACCCACTGCCCTGGTTAACCCATTGTTACATATTGTACACAGTACCCACTGCCCTGGTTAACCCATTGTTACATATTGTACACAGTACCCACTGCCCTGGTTAACCCATTGTTACATATTGTACACAGTACCCACTGCCCTGGTTAACCCATTGTTACATACAGTGGCGTGCACAGACATTTAGAGGGGCAGGTGCTCAAGTTAAAAAAGGGCACCTTGTGCAGCGCGTGGAACCGTCCGGTTGCCTTAATCTATTTTGGGCGGGAACCCCTTTTGGTGTTAGCATTATGTTATGCTTTAGCTATTGAAAAATAGCAGATCTACAAGCTCGTAGCGCGCCACCGAGTGGCGCGCTATGAGCTTGTAGGTCTGCTATTTTTGATGTGCCCTTTTTTCCAAAAGGGCACATTGCCAAAAGGGCAGGGGGTGCTCTAGCACCCCCTAGTGTCTATCTGTGCACGCCACTGGTTACATATTGTACACAGTACCCACTGCCCTGGTTAACCCATTTAGACCTGAGCTTGATTCTACAAAATGTCTTCTAAATCATGACAGATTTCTGATAAACCTGTTTCTTCTATGTTTCTTCTATGTTTTTCACGTCAAGGACCTCCAAAAATATATGTAATTGGCCGCCGACGCCATATGTTGTTAAGGACGCCCCAGAAGATATGTTGTTAAGGACCCCCCAGAAGATATGTTGTTAAGGACCCCCCAGAAGATATGTTGTTAAGGACCCCCCAGAAGCAAAGATTTGAGTTAAAAGCATTTGCTCTGAAAGAATATATATTCAAAGATTTGCGCCACATTTTTTCAAAAATAGCAGATCTATAAGCTCGTAGCGTGGCACGGATCTGCTATTTTTCAATAGCTTAAGTATAACATAATGCTTAAAACACCGTTCTGAACGGGTTAACAGGATATACGCTTTATATTGTGCCTTCAATAATCTGCTTTGTCCCCGTTTGCAATGTGCCTAAGAATAAACCATGTTTCTGCCGCACCCGTTCCCTACAAAACACTTGATAAAAAGTGACATAAAGCTTTGGTGACTACACCACCATACAGGTGGGATGTGTGTGTGTGTGTGTGTGTGTGTGTGTGTGTGTGCGCGCGCGTGCGTGCGTGCGTGCGTGCGTGCGTGCGTGCGTGCGTGCGCATACCTGACGAAAAAAGGTAGGAGGAGCCGGTGTAGACGATGTTTCTCTGAGATACTCGTCCCAACTGAACGCATCTGGAAACAAGAGCATGAACACAGTGTGTAAGATGTACAGTTCTCCTCCTTTCTACAGCTTACTGTTCCCGGTTTTTAAAAATTATTATTTAACCAGTAAAAAAACACATTGAGACTGTGACTCTTTTTCAAGTGGGAACTGGCCGAGCGGCAGAATACATAATTACACTTCAATGCTACATTGTACATGTCAAGTTATACAACAGCCAAACAATAAATCCATGACAATACCTCCAGAAAACCAATACAACAGTACTCCAAAACGGTACACCAACAATAATAATAATAATAATTGAATAAAAATACAAGAAAAAAGTACACAAAATACAATTATGGACGGGAACCAAAAAAAAAATATATATATGGGCATATGCGAAGGCTAGTACACATCCGGACATGTGCAGGTGTTGGACTGTACAGTTAAGATGATCCTTTTGAGGCCTGGGCCGTGGCTCAGCGGTCCAGGCACCTTGGCTGGTAATCCAGTCTGGCAGTGTGCCGCGGGTTCGACTCCCGATCCCGATGGCCTTTACTGCATGTCTTCCCCCCCCCCCCCCCCCATCTCTCTCCCCATTTCCTGTCAGCCTACTCCATAAACAATGTAAAATAAAGGCGAAAGCCACAAAAAAACACAACCTTTTGAAACTTCTCAAAGGAACTTTCAAGGCCAATTTTTGTCTGGCTCGCAGGTCATTCCACGACCACCAGGGGGCCAAAGAAAGCCAGGCACTTGTTACCCCCCTCAGATTTAAAGACTGGTACTACGTCATACACACCGTAGCCAGACATCTGATCTGAGGTTTAGACCATTCTTTACCTGTACACACCGTAGCCAGACATCTGATCTGAGGTTTAGACCAGTCTTTACCTGTACACACCGTAGCCAGACATCTGATCTGAGGTTTAGACCAGTCTTTACCTGTACACACCGTAGCCAGACATCTGATCTGAGGTTTAGACCAGTCTTTACCTGTACACACCGTAGCCAGACATCTGATCTGAGGTTTAGACCATTCTTTACCTGTACACACCGTAGCCAGACATCTGATCTGAGGTTTAGAACCTTCTTTACCTGTACACACTGTAGCCAGACATCTGATCTGAGGTTTAGAACCTTCTTTACCTGTACACACCGTAGCGTGTGCACAGAGTGCCGCGCTACGAGCTTGTAGGTCTGCTATTTTTGAAGAATCTTGAAAATGTGGGCACAGAGTGAACGTTTTTAACTCGAATCTTTGCTTCTGTAAATATGTTGGTCCCTGGAACAACATATTTTCAGATATTACATATATTGTTTGGGATCCTTGACATGAAATATTGAGAACCACTGACATAGAAACATAGGTATTTCAGAAAACTGTCAGAATTTAGAAGACATTTTTTAAATTTCGCCTAAATGGGTTAATGTGCGTTACCTGTTCAAATCATATCATATATAAATAACGGTAAATGGGTCACACACACCAAGACTGCATTACAGTAATATATTCTTTCATTTTGGACAGGAGACAAACGTTTGGGCTATCCAGCCTTCATCAGTGTGAAGGCTGATGAAGGCTGGATAGCCCAAACGTGTTTGTCTCCTGTCCAACATGCAAGAATAAATGACTGAATTGCAGTCTTGGTGTGTGTGACCCATTACCAAACATTGACTGTAATGCAGTCTTGGTGTGTGTGACCCATTACCAAACATTTACTGTAACGCAGTCTTGGTGTGTGTGACCCATTACCAAACATTGACTGTAATGCAGTCTTGGTGTGTGTGACCCATTACCAAACATTGACTGTAATGCAGTCTTGGTGTGTGTGACCCATTACCAAACATTGACTGTAATGCAGTCTTGGTGTGTGTGACCCATTACCAAACATTGACTGTAACGCAGTCTTGGTGTGTGTGACCCATTACCAAACATTGACTGTAATGCAGTCTTGGTGTGTGTGACCCATTACCAAACATTGACTGTAATGCAGTCTTGGTGTGTGTGACCCATTACCAAACATTTCACAATTCCATTGGCAATGTGTCTGCACTGGATAATATAAATACAATATTGTATAACAATAAGGGGCCAAAAATACAACAGTGTTCTATTCTAAAGCTCAACATTCATTTTTATAACATCAGATTAAAACAGGGGTTCTCAACACGTGGGTTGCGACCCCTCAGGGAGTCGCCAAATTATTTTGGGGGGTCGCCAAATTATTTTGGGGGGTCGCCAAATTATTTAAAAAAATAACTTTATGGCTGGAAAATGGAAATTAAGAGTTTACATAGTATGTGGTGCATGCATAAACCTTCCTTAACCCATTTAGGCCTGACCTCAAAATAAATAAAAAAAATCTTCTAAATCCTCCAATTTTCTGAAAAAAATATTTTCACGATTTTTCAAAAATAGCAGACCTACAAGCTCATAGCGCGCCACTCGGTGGCGCGCTATGAGCTTGTAGATCTGCTATTTTTCAATAGCTAAATTATAACATAATGTTTACAACACCAAAAGGGGTTCCCACCCAAAATGGGTTAATGATTATATCTGCTCCTCCACATAGAAACTCTCATTGTTATACAACATGTGGGTGAGGCTGAGCTTGCGCAATTAAATGTAAACATAGATCACGACTTGAGGAACCAGAACAGTATTGTTACAGTAAGCTACTTGTTATAAAGGAAATACTACTGAATGAATGCTTTCGGAAAGTACAGGGAGCATTTTATGACTGGAAGCTTGAACACTAGACACCTGATATACATTGTTTAACCCATTCAGACCTGAGGACGATTCTACAAATGCCTTCAAGACAGTTTTCTGAAAACCCCTGTTTCTATGCGTGGGACCCCCACAAATATAATGTAATAGCCGCTGACCCCCATCTGAAAATATGTTGTTCCAGGGGACCCCCCTCAGAAGCAAATATTTGAGTTAAAAACATTTGTTCTGAAAGATATTCAAAGATTTGAACCACATTTTCACGATTTTTCAAAAATAGCAGACCTACAAGCTCGTAACGCGCCACTTGGTGGCGCGCTACGAGCTTGTAGATCTGCTATTTTTCAATAGCTAAAGTATAACAGAATGCTTAAAACACCAAAAGGGGTTCCCGCCCAGAATGGGATAAGAGAGAAGGAAATGCGATATGAAACTCCATATTACCTTTAGCTGAAGTTAGAGTCTGTCCTGAGGGTGAATTAGTGGTGCTTCCTGGTTTGTCTTTTTTCCCATCCTTCTGATCTGTGAAGACAAACACAGCCATTGATTCCAGAGAACAAATCAAATCAAATCAAATCAAATCAAATCTATTTATATAGCACATTTAAAAACAACTCTCATTGTACCAAAGTGCTTCACAAGGCAGAATATAGTGGAATACAATACAATACAATAAAATGCAATACAATACAATACAGTACAATTCAGTGCAGAAGACGTCAATAGTAAAAAAAAAAAAAAAAAACAGGCAAATAGGACAAAGTAATCTAAAAAGGAAAGGTGCAAGATCATGTCGGTGGTGCAAAGGCTTGTGAATATAAAAATGTTTTAAGTTGTGATTTAAACAACACTCAGGCATAACTGAAACACTTCAACGGTTTAGTCACCACCACTATTTCGACCTCATGTCCCTATTTTTGGGCACGCTAAATTCAACAGGCTAAAACTTTCCAAAGTGGGGGGAAAAAAACAACATATAGGGCTTAAAGACCCATTTAGATCCAAGAACTGATTCTACAAATGTTTTTTTAAATCATGACAGTTTTTCTGATAAACCGATGTTTCTATATAAGTGGTGCTCAACCTTTTTCCAGGGGAATTATCTGGAATTTGGCTGCGGACCCCCATCTGAAAATATGTCAGTCGTTCTTCGATTTTTCAAAAATAGCAGACCTACAAGCTCGTAGCTCGTGAGATTGTAGATCTGCTATCTGTAGATCTGCTATTTTTCAATAGCTAAAGCATAACATAATGCTAACACCAAAAGGGGTTCCCGCCCAAAATGGGTTAAAGAAATTTGAGAAATGTTGCCTTATACTGGTTGTCTATGGTGGGTATACAAAAATGTCCATAACGTTTTTTCGCAATGTTTCCGGCAGAGCAGGCCTCTCATTCTGTGGACCTTAATGACCAGAGCAGACCTCTCATTCTGTGGACCTTAATGACCAGAGCAGACCTCTCATTCTGTGGACCTTAATGACCAGAGCAGACCTCTCATTCTGTGGACCTTAATGACCAGAGCAGGCCTCTCATTCTGTGGACCTTAATGACCAGAGCAGACCTCTCATTCTGTGGACCTTAATGACCAGAGCAGGCCTCTCATTCTGTGGACCTTAATGACCAGAGCAGACCTCTCATTCTGTGGACCTTAATGACCAGAGCAGACCTCTCATTCTGTGGACCTTAATGACCAGAGCAGACCTCTCATTCTGTGGACCTTAATGACCAGAGCAGACCTCTCATTCTGTGGACCTTAATGACCAGAGCAGGCCTCTCATTCTGTGGACCTTAATGACCAGAGCAGACCTCTCATTCTGTGGACCTTAATGACCAGAGCAGGCCTCTCATTCTGTGGACCTTAATGACCAGAGCAGGCCTCTCATTCTGTGGACCTTAATGACCAGAGCAGGCCTCTCATTCTGTGGACCTTAATGACCAGAGCAGACCTCTCATTCTGTGGACCTTAATGACCAGAGCAGGCCTCTCATTCTGTGGACCTTAATGACCAGAGCAGGCCTCTCATTCTGTGGACCTTAATGACCAGAGCAGACCTCTCATTCTGTGGACCTTAATGACCAGAGCAGGCCTCTCATTCTGTGGACCTTAATGACCAGAGCAGACCTCTCATTCTGTGGACCTTAATGACCAGAGCAGGCCTCTCATTCTGTGGACCTTAATGACCAGAGCAGGCCTCTCATTCTGTGGACCTTAATGACCAGAGCAGGCCTCTCATTCTGTGGACCTTAATGACCAGAGCAGGCCTCTCATTCTGTGGACCTTAATGACCAGAGCAGGCCTCTCATTCTGTGGACCTTAATGACCAGAGCAGACCTCTCATTCTGTGGACCTTAATGACCAGAGCAGACCTCTCATTCTGTGGACCTTAATGACCAGAGCAGACCTCTCATTCTGTGGACCTTAATGACCAGAGCAGACCTCTCATTCTGTGGACCTTAATGACCAGAGCAGGCCTCTCATTCTGTGGACCTTAATGACCAGAGCAGGCCTCTCATTCTGTGGACCTTAATGACCAGAGCAGGCCTCTCATTCTGTGGACCTTAATGACCAGAGCAGGCCTCTCATTCTGTGGACCTTAATGACCAGAGCAGACCTCTCATTCTGTGGACCTTAATGACCAGAGCAGACCTCTCATTCTGTGGACCTTAATGACCAGAGCAGACCTCTCATTCTGTGGACCTTAATGACCAGAGCAGGCTTCTCATTCTGTGGACCTTAATGACCAGAGCAGACCTCTCATTCTGTGGACCTTAATGACCAGAGCAGGCCTCTCATTCTGTGGACCTTAATGACCAGAGCAGGCCTCTCATTCTGTGGACCTTAATGACCAGAGCAGACCTCTCATTCTGTGGACCTTAATGACCAGAGCAGACCTCTCATTCTGTGGACCTTAATGACCAGAGCAGACCTCTCATTCTGTGGACCTTAATGACCAGAGCAGGCCTCTCATTCTTACCAAATGAATAGAAAAAACACAAATAAAAAGTACGGCATGACATCACAGGTCCTGTCCAATTTCGGGCCTGTGGCTCCCTGGCTAAAGGGAACCTCTGTGATACCCTGTGTTTACCAGACTCAGACCGTCATTTTACCAGGAGTACACACTCCAGACAAAACTGACTTTTACCAGGAGTACACACTCCAGACAAAACTGACTTTTACCAGGAGTACACACTCCAGACAAAACTGACTTTTACCAGGAGTACACACTCCAGACAAAACTGACTTTTACCAGGAGTACACACTCCAGACAAAACTGACTTTTACCAGGAGTACACACTCCAGACAAAACTGACTTTTTGTGCAGAATGCCAATCCATTCCGTTCAAAATATTTCTTCCTTGGTATGTGATCTTATTTGGACTATAGTGTAGAGCAGGGGTTCCCAAAGTGGGGTCCGGGGACCCACCAGGGGTCCTTGAGGGAGTTCCAGGGGGTCCCCAGCTAAATGATAGTTGGGAACCAAATGGACTCTTAGAGAGTGTACAAATGGATAGAGTGTACAAATGGAGAGTGTACAAATGGAACCAAATGGACCCTTATGGGTCTGTAACTCTGAGAGTGTACAAATGGAACCAAATGGACAATAACGGGTCCATTTGGTTCCATTTGTACACTCTCAGAGTTACATTAACTTTGATTTTACAATATAAATTGGGGGTCCCAGAGATAGAAATGCCGTTAAAATGGGCGTCTGTGCCTTAATGAAAACGGTTGAAAATGACTGCTCGAGCCATACAAATGGGGGTCCGTGGGCTAATAATAAATGTCCATTTGGGGGTCCTTGACATGGAACGGTTTGAGAACCAGTGGTGTAGACTAGAGTGGTAAACCTTCCAGCAGGGAGTCTGTTGGTGTCATTATTAGGATCTAGTCAAACAACTGTTCCAAGGTCTATTTCTACTTCCCTATTCTCCTTTTGCCTGGTTCAGAAATACCACTGATTGATGTCGTCTATATTCAGTCAGTTTAACAATTTACAATTTAGGCATTTAGCAGACGCTCTTAATCCAGAGCGACTTACATTAAGCAAGAACAAAAAGCATGGGAATACATCACATATGTAAAATGCATTTATCGCGAAACATGCGTAAGCTAAGAACGTGACTAGAACATATCTATATAATGACACTATACATATAAACTATAACTAGAACATATCTATATAATGACACTATACATATAAACTATACATATATGCTATACTATGCTGTACATATATACTATGAAGTGCTATGACTACATACAATGCACTTATTGTGCTGTCTACATGACATGCTATAAGTCTGTTTCAAATGCTATATAAGTCTAAGAAGTGCTGTCTAAGGGGTTTAACACGTCTCTGTCAGAGATAGAAGAACTGTCTGAGATCAATGGCACCCTGGGTGCTTTTGCTCCAGGGTTGTGGAGCCCACTAGGCCAAACAGGTGCTTTTGCTCCAGGGTTGTGGAGCCCACTAGGCCAAACAGGTGCTTTTGCTCCAGGGTTGTGGAGCCCACTAGGCCAAACAGGCCTGCAACCTGTTCCTGTAATGCTGTTGTTATGCTCGCATGATTCTAGCTCAAATGTGAATCTTTTCCTCCACAAGAAATGAGATCACGATTCTCAAACAATTCTCTTTTTTTTTTCTCCCATGAAAACATGTATTAACCCATTTAGACCTGAGAACGATTCTACAAATGTCTTCTAAATCCTGACAGTTTTCAGAAAAGCTCATGTTTCTATGTCATCATGTCAAGAACCCCCAAAAGATATATACGTAACTGAAAATATGTTGTTCCAACACCCAGAAGTTAAAAACTTTTGCTGGGAAAGAACATATATTCAAAGATTTGCACACATTATCACGATTTACAAAAAACAGCAGATCTACAAGCTCGTAGCGCGGCGCTCGTAGCGCGGCACTCGGTGCCGCGCTACGAGCTTGTAGATCTGCTATTTTTCAACAGCTAAAGTATAACATGATGCTTAAAACACCAAAAGGGGCCATTGGATTTTTTTGAATTTTCTTTTTTTTTTCATGTCATATGAAAGCAGGGAATCATAGCTTCAAATTGACATATTGGTTGTTCAGAGTTGAGAAAACAGGCTTGAAAGGTTCACTTCTGTGGACTCTAACATTACACCTAGCTACATGTTTAAGCATTTATTTCATATTTACATGTCTTCTGTGGTCTCGAACATTACACCTAGCTACATGTTTAAGCATTTATTTAATATTTACATGTCTTCTGTGGTCTCTAACATTACACCTAGCTACTTTAAGCATTTATTTCATATTTACATTTTTCCCACAGAACTACAGACCTCCCGCAGAACTACAGACCTCCCACAGAACTACAGACCTCCCGCAGAACTACAGACCTCCCGCAGAACTACAGACCTCCCACAGAACTACAGACCTCCCGCAGAACTACAGACCTCCCGCAGAACTACAGACCACCCACAGAACTACAGACCAGAACTACAGACCTCCCACAGAACTACAGACCTCCCACAGAACTACAGACCTCCCACAGAACTACAGACCTCCCACAGAACTACAGACCTGCCACAGAACTACAGACCTTCCACAGAACTACAGACCTCCCACAGAACTACAGACCTCCCACAGAACTACAGACCTCCCACAGAACTACAGACGTCCCACAGAACTACAGACCTCCCACAGAACTACAGACCTCCCACAGAACGACAGACATCCCACAGAACGACAGACCTCCCACAGAACGACAGACCTCCCACAGAACGACAGACCTCCCACAGAACTACAGACCTCCCACAGAACTATGGGGAAATGAGATAATGGTGAATGAGTCAATGAGTCATCTTTAGGTAGTATTGCTTTCACGTTTCATCAGCACAGCCTCTTTCAAGTATAAAACTGGCCCTGTGTTGAAAAGACAGCCAGGACACATCAGCTCGAAGGCATTTACCCCTCTGCCATAAACCAAGAATGGTTTCATTCATTCAAAAAGGCATGAAATTCTGCTTTAAGATTTGCTCTGACATTTTATGAATCAATCTGAAAATGTAATAAATGGACAGACATCATCACAGCCGGAGATATTGTTGACGTGTAAAGTGACATTTATGATGTCCCGTTTACCGGCAGCCCTATTTTGGGCCATTATACAAGAAGATTAATAAACTAAATGTAAAATAAATAAATAATAATAGTCGATCTACAAGCTCACAGCACGACATTGTGATCTTGTGGTTTGGCTGTTTTTGGAGGAAATGAGACAAATGGTAAAAAAAGAAATCATTCTTGCCTTTCAGTGGGGTCTTCCCCATGTCGACAGGTGTGACGATGGTGATCTCTCTGTGGCGAGGATAGGAAGACCAGGGTGTTCACCCTCTATGTGTCTCTGTGTCTCCCCTGTGGCGAGGATAGGAAGACCAGGGTGTTCACCCACTCTGTGTCTCTGTGTCTCCCCTGTGGCGAGGATAGGAAGACCAGGGTGTTGACCCACTATGTGTCTCTGTGTCTCCCCTGTGGCGAGGATAGGAAGACCAGGGTGTTCACCCTCTATGTCTCTGTGTCTCCCCTGTGGCGAGGATAGGAAGACCAGGGTGTTCACCCTCTATGTGTCTCTGTGTCTCCCCTGTGGCGAGGATAGGAAGACCAGGGTGTTCACCCTCTATGTGTCTCTGTGTCTCCCCTGTGGCGAGGATAGGAAGACCAGGGTGTTCACCCTCTATGTGTCTCTGTGTCTCCCCTGTGGCGAGGATAGGAAGACCAGGGTGTTCACCCACTATGTGTCTCTGTGTCTCCCCTGTGGCGAGGATAGGAAGACCAGGGTGTTCACCCTCTATGTGTCTCTGTGTCTCCCCTGTGGCGAGGATAGGAAGACCAGGGTGTTCACCCACTTTGTGTCTCTGTGTCTCCCCTGTGGCGAGGATAGGAAGACCCAGGGTGTCTCTGTGTCTCCTCTGTGACGAGGATAGGAAGACCCAGGGTGTCTCTGTGTCTCCTCTGTGACGCTGTCTGTCCTGGAAAACAAGCACACACAAGGAAGGAAAGTAGTTCCTGTCAACGGTTTGTATAGTAGCACACACATGAAGGAAAGTAGTTCCTGTCAACGGTTTGTATAGTAGCACACACATGAAAGTAGTTCATGTCAACGGTTTGTATAGTAGCACACACATGAAGGAAAGTAGTTCATGTCAACGGTTTGTATAGTAGCACACACATGAAGGAAAGTAGTTCCTGTCAACGGTTTGTATAGTAGCACACACATGAAGGGAAGTAGTTCCTGTCAATGGTTTGTATAGTAGCACACACATGAAGGAAAGTAGTTCCTGTCAACGGTTTGTATAGTAGCACACACATGAAGGAAAGTAGTTCCTGTCAACGGTTTGTATAGTAGCACACACATGAAGGAAAGTAGTTCCTGTCAACGGTTTGTATAGTAATAGTAGCACACACATGAAGGAAAGTAGTTCCTGTCAACGGTTTGTATAGTAGCACACACATGAAGGAAAGTAGTTCCTGTCAACGGTTTGTATAGTAATAGTAGCACACACATGAAGGAAAGTAGTTCCTGTCAACGGTTTGTATAGTAATAGTAGCACACACATGAAGGAAAGTAGTTCCTGTCAACGGTTTGTATAGTAGCACACACATGAAGGAAAGTAGTTCCTGTCAACGGTTTGTATAGTAGCACACACAATCACACATGAAGGAAAGTAGTTCATGTCAACGGTTTGTATAGTAGCACACACATGAAGGAAAGTAGTTCATGTCAACGGTTTGTATAGTAGCACACACATGAAAGTAGTTCCTGTCAACGGTTTGTATAGTAGCACACACATGAAGGAAAGTAGTTCCTGTCAACGGTTTGTATAGTAATAGTAGCACACACATGAAGGAAAGTAGTTCATGTCAACGGTTTGTATAGTAATAGTAGCACACACATGAAGGAAAGTAGTTCCTGTCAACGGTTTGTATAGTAGCACACACATGAAGGAAAGTAGTTCCTGTCAACGGTTTGTATAGTAATAGTAGCACACACATGAAGGAAAGTAGTTCATGTCAACGGTTTGTATAGTAGCACACACATGAAGGAAAGTAGTTCATGTCAACGGTTTGTATAGTAGCACACACATGAAGGAAAGTAGTTCCTGTCAACGGTTTGTATAGTAATAGTAGCACACACATGAATCCACACACATTCATTAACACACACATGTGCACCCATTTCTGTCAAAGCACATGTTCCCCCGGTTGTATTTTTGGAGCCGTGATGACATCATGCGTTTAGCCTCTCTGCCCTCGCTCCATTTCCTGTCTTTCTACACTGTCCTTTTGTCGTAATAATAACCCATTAACCCATTTTGACCTGAGATCAGATTCTAAAAATGTCTTCTACATCCTGACAGTTTTCTGAAAAAGCTATGTTTCTATGTCAGTCGTTCTTCGATTTTTCAAAAATAGACCTACAAGCTCATAGCGCGCCACTCGGTGCCGCGCTACGAGCTTGTAGATCTGCTATTTTTCAATAGCTAAAGCATAACATAATGCTAACACCAAAAGGGGTTCCGCCCAAAACGGGTTAAGACCTTGAGGCCGGTTCTACAAATGCCTTCTAAAATCAGTCGTTCTCACGCACAGATTTTTTTTTTTAAATGTTAAAGAAAATATTAGAAATAGTAGATGAGCAGTGGCTCAGCGGTAGAGTGGAAGGATGGTAACCACAAGGTTCCCAGTTCGAACCCTGTGGGCTCCCCCAGAGTTAGTGTCGAAGTGTCCTTGAGCAAGACACTGAACCCCATCGGTGTGTGAATGGGTGAATCAATGTAATGCACAATGTAAAGCGCCTTGGATAAAGGCGCTATATAAATGCACCATTTACTATTTACCATTTATGTACAAGCGCGCGGTGAGGCACAAAAGTGACACGCTCGCTGTGAGCTTGTATATCTGCTATTTTTGAATAGCCAACAACGGTATAATCTAAAATGAACGATACAGTTGGGAAAGTGTCTGTATCAAAGCAAAGCAAAGCAAAGTTCTTTGTTTACCCAGGGTGAATGGACTAAGCTCGAGATGCTTGTTTATAGCCAGACCCTGCTCATAGAACATTTCATGGTAGGGGTTCAATGCCTTGCTCAAGGGCACTTCAGCGGTGGTAATTTTAACGTGCCGGTCCGGGGATTCGAACTGGCGACCTTCCGATAACAAGACCGCTCCGCAAACCGTTCGGCCACCGCTGCCTGATCATATCATCATGGGTTCATATTTTTGTACAAATGGCAACAACGGGGAAAATAAAGACGTAGGTGTGCTCCGGACACGTTTTTTGGGACCGCGATCCCGATTGTATTTCTCACAATCCCTAATACCTATATTATGCGTAAGGGAACATTTTGAATATGTCCAAATGTATTATATGTCAAAACTCACGTAAACAGTAAACGCTGACCCTGTGTGTGTGTGTGTGTGTGTGTGTGTGTGTGTGTGTGTGTGTGTGTGTGTGTGTGTGTGTGTGTGTGTGTGTGTGTGTCTGTGTGTGTGTGGGGAGGAAGAGGAGAATGTTTAGACCCGTCACAAAAGATACAAAACGATATTATACTACATATCTGATTGACTTTTATACCACCGAATAGTATAAAAGATCCGTTTCTCCAGATTGGGTAAATTGCAGATCACCGATCGAGTCATTTGGAGTGAAAATCGGACGATCACCGATCTGTGGCCGGTCGATCGGGAGCACCTCTACAAACAAGTTTAGCTAATGTTATTAACCCGTTCTGTTGGTGTTTTTAGCATTGTGTTATACTTTAGCTATTAAAAAATAGCAGATCTACAAGCTCATAGCGCGGCACTCGGTGCTTGTAGGTCTGCTATTTTTGAAAAATCGTGGAAATGTGCGCGCAAATTTGGAATATATATTTTTTCAGAATTAAAGTTTTTAACTCAAATCTTTGCTTCTGGGGAGCGTCCCTGGAACAACATATTTTCAGATGGGGGTCGGCGGCCAAATACATATAATTTTTGGGGTCCTTGACATGAAATATTGAGCAAACTGTCATGATTTAGAACTGAGAATTTTTTTTTAAATTTCGACGTCAGGCCTAAATGGGTTAAGCTTCACCACATGACATGAAACCAACTGGTGCCGAGGCGGAGGCGCCACTGTGAAGTGGAGTTGGATTCTGACATTCAAGCGGTGTGGGTGTGTGTGTGTGACTGCTGCGTGTGAAGTTTGTTTACAGGGATATCGACGAGAGCTACTGTAGGCATTCAAAGAGGAAAAAGAGAGGGGAATCCCCCTTTTCATACTTTAATTAATGCGAGTACTTAAAAAGACCACACACACACACACACACACACACACACACACACACACACACACACACACACACACACACACACACACACACACACACACACACACACACACACACACACACACACACACACACACACACACACACACACACACACACACACACACACACACACACACACACACACACACACACACACACACCTTTCTAAACAACCAAAGTATGGTGCCTTCAATCAGAACCCAACCCAGTGGGAAATACACCGATTCCCACCCAGACGCTCCGACATGTTGAGCTACATCTCGTTGTATTTATATACAATCGAGGGCAACGTGGAAATTAAACCAATACAGGACCTTTTAATTGAAAGACTGGCTCTACAAAATATTGTACATTTTGAACAAGCACTTCTTCAACAAAGAAGTGCAGCCATATCAGCCTCACCGTGTGAGTTTTAGAGGGCTGCGAATGATTTTTAGGCATTGTTTTTGCTCTAAATGTGACTAGTTTAATTAATATGACAGTAATTCAGCGTCACCGCTAAACCCCTTATCCCTAAACTTGTTTACCTTTTTGAGTGGTGTAAACCACTCCTACAACTGGCTTTGTTAGTTTACGTGTCTGTTCGTACCAAAAAATGAGCACGGTTGCTATGGTCACCCAGTTCACACGGGTGTGATTTCATTACGTCAGACCACAGCTGATCAGTCTATATAAGACCTTACACCACTCAGTTCACACGGGTGTGATTTTTTTTTTTTACTATTTTGAAAAACATTTTGAATAGTTCAACTAGCCAATCTACATTGACACGTTGTGAGCTTGTAGACTTAGTCTAGTAGCTAGCCCATAGAGCCCCATTGTGAACGCGGACATGTTGAGTACACCAAGGTTTTATGTTAGAAATGTTTAGTATGGTCCCCAGCATGTAGAAACTGCCGGATGCTAACTTGCATATGTTGAGCAATTTTCATAATATGTGACCATACCAATTACAACCTATAGAAGGCAAAATAATCCAAATTTCATCATGCTTTATGTAGCATGTGACGTGTCAAACTAGGGGGTTTTCATGATGCTGAATCCATTCCAAGCATTAGTTTTGCAAAAAAAACACTCATTGGGCTAAAAACGGCCAATGCCGTCATCACAAATTGATGATGTCAGCACATTTGGGCATGGCCGTCTTCTGGTTGTTAAAGATCCCGAATATTTAGGGATCTTTAACAACCAGTCATATTAAGAATCCTGACACTTTTCAGAAAAACCCATGTTTCTATGTCGGTCGTTCTCAAACATTTTCAATTCACAAGGACCCCCAAGATTATATGAAATTGGGCGGCCGAACCCCATCTGAAAGATATGTTGTTCCAGGGATTTTTCAGACCTCCAGTTCTAGGAAACACAGAATGGGGGGACTTTTTTTTTAAATTATTTCCACACAACAGCAATAAGGTATATTAATGACATAGTAAAATGTTGAAAATGAGTGGAATGTCCCTTTATTTTTTTAAATAATAATACAGTCTTCAATATCTTTCTGTTCGACCTCCATTATGGTTTAACTGTCCTAACTGTACACAATTCAATGCATACATATTTCCCCCCACTTGAATCCAGGCATTATATAAGAGCAGAGGGTGGAGCAAATGAAATAAGTTACGCACAGCCAGAAACAGTCAATCTGAATCCCACTCCTTTCTCCCCTCACTGTATATGTTTTTCCTGTTATTGGCTATATAGAAATGTATATTTGTACATCTCTAAATGTTATGATGAATTGAAGTGTAATGCTTTATGGCGTCGTCCACTCACAGTTAACAGTCTTTGTATTGAGTTGTGCTTGAAATGTACTGCAAACTGTTAATACATACGTCAATACTTCAATCAATCAGTCCTAATGTCAGAGTTAAATTAACATGGACGTTTTTATTTTCTCTTTTACAGCGTATTGACGTTTGTAGCTACTAGGCTGCTGCTATACATCAAATCACCTAATGGTGTTAACATTCCACTCAGACCCTCCCACACGCTGACAGGAAACCTACATGATGACTGTGTGTGTGTGGAGGTTACTGTAGGTGGCATGTTGTTATAGGTCAACAGATAATAATAATAATAATAATAATAATAATAACAACTTTATTTTATACAGCACTTTTCTAGACAAAGTCACAAAGTGCTGTACAACAAATTCACTAAAAAAGGATGTAGGTAGCCTATAGGTGGTGGCACATTGTATAGGTCCACAGATCACCATGATGACATAACCCCTTTTCAATAGCTAAATTATAACATAATGTTTAAAACACCAAAAGGGGTTCCCGCCCAAAATGGGATAATAATAATAATAATAACAACTTTATTTTATACAGCACTTTTCTAGACAAAGTCACAAAGTGCTGTACAACAAATTCACTAAAAAAGGATGTAGGTAGCCTATAGGTGGTGGCACATTGTATAGGTCCACAGATCACCATGATGACATAACCCCATTATAATACTATCATGACAGGGATGTAGGTGGTGGCACATTGTATAGGTCCACAGATCACCATGATGACGTAACCCCATTATAATATGATTATGACAGGGATGTAGGTAGCCTATAGGTAGGTGGTGGCACATTGTATAGGTCCACAGATCACCATGATGACATAACCCCATTATAATACTATTATGACAGGGATGTAGGTAGCCTATAGGTAGGTGGTGGCACATTGTATAGGTCCACAGATCACCATGATGACATAACCCCATTATAATACTATGATGACAGGGATGTAGGTAGCCTATAGGTGGTGGCACATTGTATAGGTCCACAGATCACCATGATGATGTAACCCCATTATAATATGATTATGACAGGCAGATTAAAATAGGGTACATTTTGCATCCCAAAACGCAGTTTATAGTTAATAAAACAACGACCTCTGCATCCACGGGATGCACTACTGTACTGTTTTTTTAATTCTAGTTTATTTTGCTAGCTTTAGTTATAATAATAATTTCCTCTTCTGTTTTCTACATGAATATAACCACATTATAACCATGTAAAATGAAATTTGAGTTAAATGCTGCAATTTGTAAAAATGGCAAAAATATGACTCCTAACGTGGTTGAAGTGGGACTCATCAAATGTCCCTGGGACTCATTTCTAAAAGACCATCCCTGCATCCTGGGACTCATTACATTGAAAACCCATTTACATCACTGGACAGTTCGTCATCATCATCATGACAGATATCATCATGGTCAGGGATGTAAAGGTTGGTGAGTCATTTCTATAGCTCCACAAATCTCCCCCACGTAACAGCTACAGTTAGTCATCCATCGATGACTAACATCAGCCCATGGGAATGTTTTATTATTAAGCATGAAAAACAAACATGTCTGGTTTTATTTGACTCTACGGAAAGGAAAACAAATTGTTCATATATATGTATTTCTATGTGAGACAGCCAGCCTGTCAAGTTGTGTAAATATACAAATAGATTGATTGCTTGACTTATTAACAGTTTGCAGAAATACAGTACATTTCAAGTACAACTCAATACAACAACATTCGACACCATAAAGCATTACACTTGTTTACAAGAGGGCCCACAGTTTTTCAATTCATCAAATAGTATTGTGATTCATCACAAAATATTAGTGAAATTAGAATGATTTGTATGTTGACATGGTTTTGGGTTGTTGAATGAACTGGGGCTACTAAACAGTACAGGCAGCGCATGTTCTTGTTGATATCTTCTTAAAAACTTGTACAAAATCACACATTTCCAATGAGTTCACCACCTGTATTTATGACTGGAGTTTAAAGTATATAATTAGGTGAGTCATGATCACCATGATGTAATGTATAGTACAATCAGCTCATATGTAATCACAAGTATGTGAGTGAGTGACTGACTGACTGTAGCCAGTTAGCATCGTTGCTAACGTTGCTTGGATATAGTTGTGTGGGGAAAATGTCAGATCTACAAGCTCACAACGCGTCGCCGCGGCGACGCGTTGTGAGCTTGTAGATCTGACATTTTCCCTTTTCCAGGTCATAGCCCGAGTCTGTTGACAACTGGATGGATGGCTTCATCATCACAGCAAAGGAAAGCAGGGCTAAAACGTAATGCTAACGAGGCTAATAACGGCTAGCTCCTCCTATAGCTGCTTCTGTCTGTCTGCTACAAAAACAACTCATTATTGTGACATAGATTTAGTGTTATAATACATTTAGCCCCCCCAACAACAACAACAACAACAACAGGGTGTATAATAGCTTAATTTGGCTTTAATTGGTTTAAAATTAAAACTCCACACGTAGTCAATGAATACAAAATAAATAGCCCCCTGGAGAAAGAATTTTAAGAAGTGTTAAACTTACTGAGTGTTCGTTGTTTTTGCTTCTTTCCTTCCAGGAGAAGTGAGAACACTTTTCTGCTCTCTCTCAGTCAGCTGCCTGCCATATTTTTCAGCCAAAAGTATAGTCTAGAGTGTACATACACACACACACACACATACATACATACAGTACGCTACACACGCACACGCACTGAGATGTACAAACTATATAACCTCCTCCTGGCGTCGTCACCACCCCACGCACACACACACACACACACACACACACACTGTCTGACTGACTGACACACCAATGAAATGAAGCCTGGTTCCTGTTCACTGCTAACAGGAACAGGAACCAGCTGGAGCCTGGATGGATCCGGTCTAAAGAAGTCCCGCCCTAGTGTATCCGCCCCGAATGACGCACAGGTCAAAATGAGCTTTATTATTGGCATGAGAAAACCAACCATCCATCCATCCATCTCTTCAACTGCTTATCCGTAGTCGGGTCGCAGGGGCAACAGCTCCCGAGAGGCATTTATCAGACGCTCTTAATCCAGAGCGATTTACAATAAGCGAGATCAAAAAGCATGGCAATACATCACATACATACAAAGTAGTTATCATGACACATGCGTGAGCTAATTACAGTACATTTCAAGCACAAGTTACTCAATACAAAAACTGTATTTTTGTATTGAGTTGTGCTTGAAATATAGGCTACTGTAATTCTGCAAACTGTTGATACTAAGGCCTACTTCAATCAATCGATAACTGGGAGTGGACGATACCATAAAGCATTACACTTGTTTACAAGAGGGTCCACCCTTTTCAATTAATCATAGATGGTTTACTACAAGTTTACATTGCCAAAGCAAGTGTCAAAATATAATAAAAACAGGTGAAAATGGGGAAACGTATGTAAGGGATAATATCTGGCTAGGTGGTCATTGTCGGGAGGTAATTCACCGACAGGGAGTGTAACCACCGAGGCTTAATTATATCCCGACAATGACCACCTAGCCAGATATTATCCCGCTTATTACATGGCTAACTAACAGAAATTAATACATTGACCCAAAACACAACAAAAAAAGTATTCCATAAGTTTGCGCTGGCTGCGTCTGTAGCTGCAGGGCTGCAGCACTGTCGGAAAACAAGGAAGTGAGTTGATCAAATAGAATCCATTGTCGGGTCCTGCTTCGTCTATTTCTCGCTCAAATGTTTTCAAAAACATTTTTAAGAGCAATGTTTAGCTGTAAATTACATTGTGTGTCACTAGTGTGTGTGTGTTTACATGGCTGTCATGTTGGAAACAGCAGTAAATCAAGCGGGGCGCAGCCGCGCAGCTGGTGCTCAGAGGGTTTGATTAGGCAGCGGTCTGTTATACAGCGGAGCGGTCATTATCGACACATAATTCACCACTGAATTAAGCGATTGACCAATCAGAATCAAGCATTCAACCAAGCCATGTAATATTGGGAAACAGCATTGTGTAATATTAACAGAGGAGCTGTGACACATTGAAACAGCATTGTGTAATATTAACAGAGGAGCTGTGACACATTGGGAAACAGCATTGTGTAATATTAACAGAGGAGCTGTGACACATTGCATCGTTACATACATGTTATACAGGGTATATTGAAGCTTTTTTGAAACATTCATTCATTCAACTTTTATTTATTCTCGAAATTACACTGAGTGCATGTTCAGTGTCGTCGAATAATACAATTTAATATAAAAAATATCACAATACATCACGTACATACATACGTGTGTGTGTGTGTGTGTGTGTGTGTGTGTGTGTGTGTGTGTGTGTGTGTGTGTGTGTGTGTGTGTGTGTGTGTGTGTGTGTGAATGGCAAATAAAGTGAATGGCAAATCGAGTGGAAAATTGAGTGGCAAAGCGAGTGGAAAAGTGAGTTTAACATAGTTTAACGTCGTTTAATGCAATCAAATAGGACTTTTCTGTTTGGATGTACGGGGCTGTCAAGGCCAGAAAGTAGACTTTTAGTGAACCCATTCTGGACGGGAGTGGCGCCCTACGAGGGAGTGGCGCCCTACGAGGGAGTGGCGCCCTACGAGCTTGTTGTAGGTTAACCCATTCTGGACAGGAGTGGCGCCCGACGAGGGAGTGGCGCCCTACGAGCCCTATGGCGCCCTACGAGCTTGTTGTAGGTTAACCCATTCTGGACAGGAGTGGCGCCCGACGAGGGAGTGGCGCCCTACGAGCCCTATGGCGCCCTACGAGCTTGTTGTAGGTTAACCCATTCTGGACGGGAGTGGCGCCCTACGAGCTTGTTGTAGGTTAACCCATTCTGGACGGGAGTGGCGCCCTACGAGCTTGTTTAGTTAACCCATTCTGGACGGGAGTGGCGCCCTATATACGAGCTTGTTTAGTTAACCCATTCTGGACGGGAGTGGCGCCCTACGAGGGAGTGGCGTCCTACGAGCTTGTTTAGTTAACCCATTCTGGACGGGAGTGGCGCCCGACGAGGGAGTGGCGCCCTACGAGCTTGTTGTAGGTTAACCCATTCTGGACGGGAGTGGCGCCCGACGAGGGAGTGGCGCCCTACGAGCCCTATGTTATACAGGGTATATTGAAGCTTTTTTGAAACATTCATTCATTCAACTTTTATTTATTCTCGAAATTACACTGAGTGCATGTTCAGTGTCGTCGAATAATACAATTTAATATAAAAAATATCACAATACATCACGTACATACATACGTGTGTGTGTGTGTGTGTGTGTGTGTGTGTGTGTGTGTGTGTGTGTGTGTGTGTAGGCTAAAATAGAAATATTATACATATTAAATAGAGACACAGGGAGACCCCGTTATAAAACACTGAATATTATGAGAATATAAAGCAATAGCGAGAACAGATTTACAGCTATAGAGGGTATATGCACATGCATAAAGTGAATGGCAAATCGAGTGGAAAATTGAGTGGCAAAGCGAGTGGAAAAGTGAGTTTAACATAGTTTAACGTCGTTTAATGCAATCAAATAGGACTTTTCTGTTTGGATGTACGGGGCTGTCAAGGCCAGAAAGTAGACTTTTAGTTAACCCATTCTGGACGGCAGTGGCGTGCACAGACATTTAGAGGGGCAGGTGCTCAAGTTAAAAAAGGGCACCTTGTGCAGCGCGTGGAACCGGCCGGTTGCCTTAATCTATTTTGGGCGGGAACCCCTTTTGGTGTTAGCATTATGTTATGCTTTAGCTATTGAAAAATAGCAGATCTACAAGCTCATAGCGCGCCACCGAGTGGCGCGCTATGAACTTGTAGGTCTGCTATTTTTTTTCCCAAAAGGGCACATTTCCAAAAGGGCAGGGGGTGCTCTAGCACGCCCTAGTGTCTATCTGTGCACGCCACTGCTGGACGGGAGTGGCGCCCTACGAGCCCTATGGCGCCCTACGAGCTTGTTGTAGGTCTGCTATTTTTGATAAATCGTGAAAATGTGGCACAAATATATAATATAATAATATAATATTCTTTCAGAAGACTTTTTATTTATTTCGACGTCAGGCCTAACTAAGCATAACTTGATGATCATGAATGAATGAATCATGATGATGATGTCACGCGCCCTCTATTGTTGTAAATTGTGTTTAATTAATTGATTGATTGATTGATTGATTGATTACATATTTTATTAGCAGTTTTTGAGTGGTGCAAACCACTCCAACAACCAGCTTTGTCTGTATGTTTGTGTACCTGTGTACGTGTCCGTGCACAGGTGAGCATGGTTACTATGGTTAGTGTGTGACGTCACTGACATAGCTGATCAGACTATATAAGACCTTGCACCACTCAGTTCACACGGGTGTGATTTTTTTTTTTAAAACAGGAAAGTATATAGGTCAATTCAAGGTCTGCTATAAAAGATGATTTTAAACACAAGAAAGCCTATAGGCTATGGCTTGTTTCCATTGGGCCCCGCCCCCAACACATTGCAAATACAATGCTTTGTGAGCTTATATTAGGCCTATTACAGTAGCTCAGCTGTTTTCCATGAGGTAATGAACCTGGACTGGATTTTTTTTAAATGTGATATAGATAAGATACGGTAAGTAAATAGTAGTTTTTGTCTGAGAAATAATTCAAACGAACCCATGAGTGAATTGTTACCTCCAGCTCCATGATCTGCTTAGTTTACCACACTGTGACTGTAACTTTTTTGGAACTAAAATGATAAATGCACTCATTCTCCTATCAGAATATTGAATAAATGCACTCATTCTCATCATGATTAGTATTTTGCAGAATAGTCGAAAACGTGTTAACCCGTTTTGGGCGGGAACCCCTTTTGGTGTTAGCATTATGTTATGCTTTAGCTATTGAAAAATAGCAGATCTACAAGCTCATAGTGCGCCACCGAGCGGCGCGCTATGAGCTTGTATAGGTCTGCTATTTTTGAAAAATTGAAGAACGACTGACATAGAAACATAGCTTTTTCAGAAAGCTGTCAGGATGTAGAAGACATCTTTAGAATCTGATCTCAGGTCAAAACGTGTTAAACTTGGCCTTTGGCTCTATAGGCCCACTCGCCCCAATAGGCCCACTCTATAGGCCCACTCGCCCCAATAGAGCGTCGCAGTCCCGCTCTATTGGGACGCCAGGCCCAGGAAATGCCAGGCCCAGGAAATAATTCCCAATGCATTTTTCCCATATAGACATTTCAAAACGTATTTATTTAAAGACCTTATAAGCGTCGTACAAAGCCGGTGCGGCGGTGGCTCAGGGGTAGAGTGACCAGATGGAAACCGCAAGGTTGCCAGTTCGAACCCGGGCTCCCCCAGAGTTAGTGTCGAAGTGTCCTTGAGCAAGACACTGAACCCCTAATTGCTCCTGATGTGCAGGTTGGTGCCTTGCATGGTTTCCGCTGCCATCAGTGTGTGAATGTGTGTGTGTGTGAATGGGTGAATGTAATGCACAATCTATGTAAAGTGCCTTGGATAAAGGCGCTATTTAAATGCACCATTTACCATTTACCAACTCGAGTTGTGACAAATCATGACAACAAACACAATATTTTGGACCAAACAAATCAAATCAAAGAAGAAAAACAACAACAAAAAGTGTTGTAACCTGCCGTTTTCTTATTCTTTCTAATTATTTAGAAAGAAGAGCGCACCACCGAGTGGCGCGCTACGAGCTTGTAGGTCCAAGATACCCATGTACCTGTCTAGATACTTCACTAAGATACCCATGTACCTGTCTAGATACTTCACTAAGATACCCATGTACCTGTCTAGATACTTCCCTAAGATACCCATGTACCTGTCTAGATACTTCCCTAAGATACCCATGTACCTGTCTAGATACTTCACTAAGATACCCATGTACCTGTCTAGATACTTCACTAAGATACCCATGTACCTGTCTAGATACTTCACTAAGATACCCATGTACCTGTCTAGATACTTCACTAAGATACCCATGTACCTGTCTAGATACTTCACTAAGATACCCATGTACCTGTCTAGATACTTCCTTAATGTTAACGAAATCCACACCCACAACACCAGAGGGAGTGCAACGAACCATGTACAACCCAGATTCGGCACAAACAAGGGGCTAAATTATCTTCGCTCCTATGCCACCAAAATGTGGAACGCCCTACCAACAGTCATTAAGACATGCGAATCCCTTGACTCCTTCAAAACCGCTCTCAAAGGGCACCTACGGACGGCTGCGATTCGAAACTGGCCCCCGTAAAATCGGAATCCCCCCCCCCACCGCCCCCCCTCCCTTTTTTCCCTCACTGTATATGTTTATTTTCCCTTTTTACCTCCATTATGATGAATTCCTGTTCTGTTCTTTGTCTATATAGAAGTGTCTTTATTTGTACGTCTCTAAATGTTTTGATGAATTGAACATGGTGGACCCTCTTGTAAACAAGTGTAATGCTTTATTGGGTCGTCCACTCACAGTTAACAGTCTTTGTATTGAGTTTGTGCTTGAAATGTACTGTAATTCTGCAAACTGTTAATAAATATTTCAATCAATCAATCAATCAATGCTATTTTTGAATTTTTTTGAAAATGCGGCACAAATTTCAGAAGACTTTTTTTTTATTTTGACATCAGGCCTAAATGGGTACAATGTACTGGTTTTGACAATTAAACAGTTATTATTATTATTAGTGCAACAAAATAGCCAGAGTAAAAGCCGTTACCCAACACTCAAAACTTTATTTGCATAAACAAAGCCCTTTAAAAGTTTAAGAAATAACCCTTCCTTTAAGAGATTTAAAAACAGGGTTTTAAAACAACAACATATATAAATTGCCAAACCATTATCTTTGTAAACAATAACAAATGGACCACTGTCCAAACTGTTTGAACTGTACACAATACTGTTCAAATGGACCACTGTCCAAACTGTTTGAACTGTACACAATACTGTTCAAATGGACCACTGTCCAAACTGTTTGAACTGTACACAATACTGTTCAAATGGACCACTGTCCAAACTGTTTGAACTGTACACAATACTGTTCAAATGCGTTGCTTTCACAGTCAGCATGTATTTTCAGTGGTAAAAATGGGAAAAATCACCTAAAATAAAATAAATTAAACACATTGTCTCGTACCCTGAGGACCACCTACCCATCCAGAACGTTTCAGTGAGATTCGCAGAGGTTTGGAGACTTCATTCTGCCAGGGTGATGTCTGTCGTCGCAGTCCCGCCACCCTACCAGGGCCCAGGAAATGATTCTCCGTTCATTTTCCTCATAGACATTTCAAATAGTATTTATTTAAAGACCTTTTAAGCGTCGTACAAAGCCAACTCTTGTCGTGACAAATCATGACAACAAACACAATTTTTTGGGCCGAACAAATAATTAGAAAGAAGGAAAAAAAACACTTTTTTTGTTGTTTTTCTTCTTTGTAATTATTTGTTTGGTCCAAAATATTGTGTTTGTTGTCATGAGTTGTCACGACTCGAGTTGGCTTTGTCCGCGGCGTAACCGTCTTTAAATAAATACTTTTTGAAATGTCTACGGTGAAAATGCATTGGGAATCATTTCCTGGGCCTGGCGTCGTCATGGAAGGGGGGCGTCGTCATGGAAGGGGGGCGTCGTCATGGAAGGGGGGCGTCGTCATGGAAGGGGGGCGTCGTCATGGGAGGGGGGCGTCGTCATGGAAGGGGGGCGTCGTCATGGAAGGGGGCAGGACTGCGACGCTCTATACAATGGAGCTCTATAGTATGTTGTACAAGTTACATTTGTAAACACTTTAGTTGGGCGTTTCCACATTATTTGTTGCCACTTCAATCATAATGAAGACAATAAAAGTCCATTGAGCTCCATCGTACAAGTGTAAAGATCTATGGATCTTTCTGCTTTCTTCAATGGAGCTCAATGGAGAAAGAAAACGACAAGAAATAACGTCTTGTTCGTATTGTACGTGAACTGTCAATTATAAAAAACATGATTTTATACTGAGCCGAGGCTGCATGGGACTGCCTGGTGCATTGATACAGTACTACAGTACAGTGCAACATTATTCTGAATAACTTTATGGTATACATTTCACTGCTTTTAGCCAGAGAGACAGTCATGTTTAAAGGTAGGGTAAGATATTCCTTTTTTTAAACAAGTGTTAAATATTGTGATAGTAATCATTGCTATAGAGTGTTTGTTCAGTAACAGTCTGTCCCTCCAGCTCCATTAACAGAAAATGCAGTTTCAGGTCGGGGACAGTGTGATGAAAGCAGTTCCGGAAAGTAAGGGAGATGTGATGATGGGACCGATTCTGGTTCAACCCTTAGAGTATATATGAATAGAGACGGCACCCGGAGGAAACCCTGAGGCCAAATGGACACAGTGGCCCAATTTGTCATTGCAGCTCTGGGCCAGCGCTGGTCCGTTGACTATCATTGGGCACGTTCATGTTATTGGGTCCATGACACGTCAATCATAACGATATGTTTCATACATGAACGCGGCGAAAACGGCGCAATGATAGTCAACGGCACAGCACGTTCATGTTATTGGGACAATCAATCCCAGAATGCACTCTGTTCCTACCCGGAAGGAGGAGTGAAATCGCCTCATGCGCTTTTGAGCAACTTAATGCAAGTGGATGGGAGGAGAAATCTGGTGCCGTCTCTATTAATATATATACTCTAAGTCTAAGGAACAACCCCAGTTGCATGCAGGGTGTCTGCAGGCCAGATCCAAACCCTGGTTGTGTCTATGCAGGCTGCAGGGTGTCTGCAGGGTGTCTGCAGGGTGTCTGCAGGGTGTCTGCAGAGTGTCTGCAGGGTCACATGGCCAGATCCAAACCCTGGTTGTATCTATGCAGGCTGCAGGGTGTCTGCAGGGTCGCATGGCCAGATCCAAACCCTGGTTGTATCTATGCAGGCTGCAGGGTGTCTGCAGGGTGTCTGCAGGGTCACATGGCCAGACAGTTGACTCTCAGAATCCAGTCGATCATTCATTGGCTCGGAGGCTCGTCTTTGTACAGCCGTCTGGATCGGCAACTTTTGGGAGTGTGCAGGGAGAGCTGCGACAGCGTGGAGCAACCAAGAGGCGATGCTTTCTCCGTCTCAGGCTCAGTCTGGAAAAATAAGATATACAATAAAACCATCAGTTGCACGAAAGCAATTTTAGAACGACAGAACGGCAGTTTTAGTTTGATAAGTTCAATTACAGGGGTCTCCCCAATCACTCCAGCTCTTTAGTAAACACCAGAGCCATCTAATACGATATAGAGGGGGCAGAAACCGAGCTGTTCATGCAGCCTGAGTGGCGCAAATAAGAACTATTTTAGGTATGTGTGCAACATGACAACTGTATTGTACAGTAACAACTAAAGTCTCTGTAATGTTTATGTTGTACGATTACTACAACACAATCTAAGATAAAGGGATTTAAGATCATTAAAGCTGGGCTGTTGCCCTGAGTCCAATGCATTTCTGCCTACTTCCGGTCCAGGACTTGTCCCTATTTGTTGTCCCCATTCTCAATAGAAGTCTATGTAGGAGAGCCTCCATTGGACTGAAGCCCCATGAAGTGACTAATAGAAGTCTATGTAGGAGAGCCTCCATTGGACTGAAGCCCCATGAAGTGACCAATAGAAGTCTATGTAGGAGAGCCTCCATTGGACTGAAGCCCCATGAAGTGACCAATAGAAGTCTATGTAGGAGAGCCTCCATTGGACTGAAGCCCCATGAAGTGACCAATAGAAGTCTATGTAGGAGAGCCTCCATTGGACTGAAGCCCCATGAAGTGACCAATAGAAGTCTATGTAGGAGAGCCTCCATTGGACTGAAGCCCCATGAAGTGACCAATAGAAGTCTATGTAGGAGAGCCTCCATTGGACTGAAGCCCCATGAAGTGACCAATAGAAGTCTATGTAGGAGAGCCTCCATTGGACTGAAGCCCCATGAAGTGACTAATAGAAGTCTATGTAGGAGAGCCGCCATTGGACTGAAGCCCCATGAAGTGACCAATAGAAGTCTATGTAGGAGAGCCTCCATTGGAATGAAGCCCCATGAAGTGACCAATAGAAGTCTATGTAGGAGAGCCTCCATTGGACTGAAGCCCCATGAAGTGACCAATATAAGTCTATGTAGGAGAGCCTCCATTGGACTGAAGCCCCATGAAGTGACCAATATAAGTCTATGTAGGAGAGCCTCCATTGGACTGAAGCCCCATGAAGTGACCAATAGAAGTCTATGTAGGAGAGCCTCCATTGGACTGAAGCCCCATGAAGTGACCAATAGAAGTCTATGTAGGAGAGCCTCCATTGGACTGAAGCCCCATGAAGTGTCCAATAGAAGTCTATGTAGGAGAGCCTCCATTGGACTGAAGCCCCATGAAGTGACCAATAGAAGTCTATGTAGGAGAGCCTCCATTGGACTGAAGCCCCATGAAGTGAATAATAGAAGTCTATGTAGGAGAGCCTCCATTGGACTGAAGCCAATAGAAGTCTATGTAGGAGAGCCTCCATTGGACTGAAGCCCCATGAAGTGACCAATAGAAGTCTATGTAGGAGAGCCTCCATTGGACTGAAGCCCCATGAAGTGACCAATAGAAGTCTATGTAGGAGAGCCTCCATTGGACTGAAGCCTCATGAAGTGAACAGAGTTTGCGTAACTGACTCTGTCTATATCTAAGGCTCTCCAAAGTGGAACCCGTAAGGTTCCATTTGGAACCTTACGGGTCTGTAACTCTGTAAATGAAAAGTTCTGAGAACCACTGCCTTAACCCATTTAGGCCTGACGTTGAAATTTAAAAAATGTCTTCTAAATCATGACAGTTTTCTGAAATACCTATGTTTCTATATTATGTAATTGGCCGTCGACCCCTATCTGAAAATATGTAGTACCCTCCCAGAAGCAAATATTTGAGTTAAAAACGTTCTCTCTGAAAGAATATATATCCAAAGATCTGCGCCACATTTTCACGATTTTTCAAAAACAGCAGATCTACAAGCTCGTAGCACGGCACTCGGTGACGCACTATGAGCTTGTAGATTCGTCTATTTTTCAATAGCTAAAGTATAACGTAATGCTTAAAACACCAAAAGGGGTTCCCGCCCAGAATGGGTTAAACACAACAACTGCCCATACCTTTATCTGCTTGGGCGGGGTTCCCATCAGCCTATCAGAGTGCAGCCTCTTGCCGGCGGTCTCTTGGGAGACCGACCCGGGTCTGAGCGGGCCCAGCGGTTGGTGGTCCGCCACGGCGCTGCAGGCGCCCTGCAGGGACCCGAACCTCTCCTCTTCGCTGTTCATGGGCGACCAGGAGTACGCCTGACTGAAAACCATGTCTTCATCCAGCACTGAAGTCTGATCCGGAACCTCAACCTCCACCTCCTGCTCGGGCTGCTGCTGCTTCTTCCACAGGCTTTTACGAGCCGCGGGCGCGGGCGTGGAGTGGACGACGACGCAGGGGTCTCTGGACCAGCCGGGGTTCCACGAGGACGGAGGGGTGGACGCGGGGGGCGGGCTGCGGAGGAGACCCGGGGGCCGCCCGGGGGCCGGCGCCGCCGGGGTGCCGGGCTGGGAACCGACAAGGTTCTCCCCGCCGCCAGCAGCCCTGGAGGACTCGTCCAGGACCTTCTTGACCAGGCCGCTGAGCCGCGTGGTGCGCGGGGTCTCGCGCTTGGTGATGGCCGCCGCGATGGCGTCCTGCCTGGCGACCACGTAGACGCGCTTCTGTCCGCGGGTCACCGCCGTGTACACGTGCTTCCATGTCTGGGCCTGGCTGTTCCCCATCACGTACACGATGGTCTCGTTCTCCGAGCCCTGAGGGGATCAGAACAGGACAGGATGACACGTCAGTTCAACATCAACCTTCCGTTCACATGTCGGTCATTTCAAAGAGAAAAGAACAGAAATCGTTCACATCTAGACTGTCAGAGAACAGCTAATATAGAATAGAAGGAAAGTAATATATATAAAAAAAAATCACACCCGTGTGAACTGAGTGGTGTAAGGTTTTATATAGCATGATCAGCTGTGGTCTGACGTAATGTCTGACGTAATGAAATAAGGTAAGGTATTATGTAGCCTGATCAGCTCTGATCTGACGTAATGAAATCACACCCGGATGTGATTTCACAACTGGCTTTTTCTGTGCAGAGAAAATGACCATGGTTGCTACGGTCATCCAGTTCACCCGGGTGTGATTTAATTACGTCAGAAATTATTTTGAACATAGCAACCATGCTCATTTTTTTCTGCACACAAAAGCCAGTTGTAGGAGTGGTTTACACCACTCAAATATATACCATGGTTATCTTGGTATATATTCTATTGATTTTCTATGTACTTTAAGGTATATTTTTAATGCATAACTTTCGCAATTTAAGATAATTGTTTTTGTCCTTGAATGTGCATACTGTAGGCTATTTGCTCTTTAATTGTTATTTTAATTTTTGCTAAAAATGTTTTGCTATTTTTTGTGTTGCTAAATTTTGTATTTATTTTAATGTATTGTAAACGTTTTTTAATTGTAATTTGACCCCAAGGAGGAATAGTCTCTGCTGAGGCAGTGACTAGCGGGGATCTAAAATAAACTCGCTGTACTCTCTCTACCTGGAAGGTGTGTATAGTCCTCCTGGCCCAGGCTGTACTCTCTCTACCTGGAAGGTGTGTATAGTCCTCCTGGCCCAGGCTGTACTCTCTCTACCTGGAAGGTGTGTATAGTCCTCCTGGCCCAGGCTGTACTCTCTCTACCTGGAAGGTGTGTATAGTCCTCCTGGCCCAGGCTGTACTCTCTCTACCTGGAAGGTGTGTATAGTCCTCCTGGCCCAGGCTGTACTCTCTCTACCTGGAAGGTGTGGATAGTCCTCCTGGCCCAGGCTGTACTCTCTCTACCTGGAAGGTGTGTATAGTCCTCCTGGCCCAGGCTGTACTCTCTCTACCTGGAAGGTGTGTATAGTCCTCCTGGCCCAGGCTGTACTCTCTCTACCTGGAAGGTGTGTATAGTCCTCCTGGCCCTGGCTGTACTCTCTCTACCTGGAAGGTGTGTATAGTCCTCCTGGCCCTGGCTGTACTCTCTCTACCTGGAAGGTGTGTATAGTCCTCCTGGCCCAGGCTGTACTCTCTCTACCTGGAAGGTGTGTATAGTCCTCCTGGCCCAGGCTGTACTCTCTCTACCTGGAAGGTGTGTATAGTCCTCCTGGCCCAGGCTGTACTCTCTCTACCTGGAAGGTGTGTATAGTCCTCCTGGCCCTGGCTGTACTCTCTCTACCTGGAAGGTGTGTATAGTCCTCCTGGCCCAGGCTGTACTCTCTCTACCTGGAAGGTGTGTATAGTCCTCCTGGCCCAGGCTGTACTCTCTCTACCTGGAAGGTGTGTATAGTCCTCCTGGCCCTGGCTGTACTCTCTCTACCTGGAAGGTGTGTATAGTCCTCCTGGCCCAGGCTGTACTCTCTCTACCTGGAAGGTGTGTATAGTCCTCCTGGCCCAGGCTGTACTCTCTCTACCTGGAAGGTGTGTATAGTCCTCCTGGCCCAGGCTGTACTCTCTCTACCTGGTGTGTATAGTCCTCCTGTCCCAGGCTGTACTCTCTCTACCTGGAAGGTGTGTATAGTCCTCCTGGCCCAGGCTGTACTCTCTCTACCTGGAAGGTGTGTATAGTCCTCCTGGCCCAGGCTGTACTCTCTCTACCTGGAAGGTGTGTATAGTCCTCCTGGCCCAGGCTGTACTCTCTCTACCTGGAAGGTGTGTATAGTCCTCCTGGCCCAGGCTGTACTCTCTCTACCTGGAAGGTGTGTATAGTCCTCCTGGCCCAGGCTGTACTCTCTCTACCTGGAAGGTGTGTATAGTCCTCCTGGCCCAGGCTGTACTCTCTCTACCTGGAAGGTGTGTATAGTCCTCCTGGCCCAGGCTGTACTCTCTCTACCTGGAAGGTGTGTATAGTCCTCCTGGCCCAGGCTGTACTCTCTCTACCTGGAAGGTGTGTATGGTCCTCCTGGCCCAGGCTGTACTCTCTCTACCTGGAAGGTGTGTATGGTCCTCCTGGCCCAGGCTGTACTCTCTCTACCTGGAAGGTGTGTATAGTCCTCCTGGCCCAGGCTGTACTCTCTCTACCTGGAAGGTGTGTATAGTCCTCCTGGCCCAGGCTGTACTCTCTCTACCTGGAAGGTGTGTATAGTCCTCCTGGCCCAGGCTGTACTCTCTCTACCTGGAAGGTGTGTATAGTCCTCCTGGCCCAGGCTGTACTCTCTCTACCTGGAAGGTGTGTATAGTCCTCCTGGCCCAGGCTGTACTCTCTCTACCTGGAAGGTGTGTATAGTCCTCCTGGCCCAGGCTGTACTCTCTCTACCTGGAAGGTGTGGATGGTCCTCCTGGCCCAGGCTGTACTCTCTCTACCTGGAAGGTGTGTATAGTCCTCCTGGCCCAGGCTGTACTCTCTCTACCTGGAAGGTGTGTATAGTCCTCCTGGCCCAGGCTGTACTCTCTCTACCTGGAAGGTGTGTATAGTCCTCCTGGCCCAGGCTGTACTCTCTCTACCTGGAAGGTGTGTATAGTCCTCCTGGCCCAGGCTGTACTCTCTCTACCTGGAAGGTGTGTATAGTCCTCCTGGCCCAGGCTGTACTCTCTCTACCTGGAAGGTGTGTATAGTCCTCCTGGCCCAGGCTGTACTCTCTCTACCTGGAAGGTGTGGATGGTCCTCCTGGCCCAGGCTGTACTCTCTCTACCTGGAAGGTGTGTATAGTCCTCCTGGCCCAGGCTGTACTCTCTCTACCTGGAAGGTGTGTATAGTCCTCCTGGCCCAGGCTGTACTCTCTCTACCTGGAAGGTGTGTATAGTCCTCCTGGCCCAGGCTGTACTCTCTCTACCTGGAAGGTGTGTATAGTCCTCCTGGCCCAGGCTGTACTCTCTCTACCTGGAAGGTGTGTATAGTCCTCCTGGCCCAGGCTGTACTCTCTCTACCTGGAAGGTGTGTATAGTCCTCCTGGCCCAGGCTGTACTCTCTCTACCTGGAAGGTGTGTATAGTCCTCCTGGCCCAGGCTGTACTCTCTCTACCTGGAAGGTGTGGATGGTCCTCCTGGCCCAGGCTGTACTCTCTCTACCTGGAAGGTGTGTATAGTCCTCCTGGCCCAGGCTGTACTCTCTCTACCTGGAAGGTGTGTATAGTCCTCCTGGCCCAGGCTGTACTCTCTCTACCTGGAAGGTGTGTATAGTCCTCCTGGCCCAGGCTGTACTCTCTCTACCTGGAAGGTGTGTATAGTCCTCCTGGCCCAGGCTGTACTCTCTCTACCTGGAAGGTGTGTATAGTCCTCCTGGCCCAGGCTGTACTCTCTCTACCTGGAAGGTGTGTATAGTCCTCCTGTCCCAGGCTGTACTCTCTCTACCTGGAAGGTGTGTATAGTCCTCCTGGCCCAGGCTGTACTCTCTCTACCTGGAAGGCGTGTATAGTCCTCCTGGCCCAGGCTGTACTCTCTCTACCTGGAAGGTGTGTATAGTCCTCCTGGCCCAGGCTGTACTCTCTCTACCTGGAAGGTGTGTATAGTCCTCCTGGCCCAGGCTGTACTCTCTCTACCTGGAAGGTGTGTATGGTCCTCCTGGCCCAGGCTGTACTCTCTCTACCTGGAAGGTGTGTATAGTCCTCCTGGCCCAGGCTGTACTCTCTCTACCTGGAAGGTGTGTATAGTCCTCCTGGCCCAGGCTGTACTCTCTCTACCTGGAAGGTGTGTATAGTCCTGGCCCAGGCTGTACTCTCTCTACCTGGAAGGTGTGTATGGTCCTCCTGGCCCTGGCTGTACTCTCTCTACCTGGAAGGTGTGTATGGTCCTCCTGGCCCAGGCTGTACTCTCTCTACCTGGAAGGTGTGTATAGTCCTCCTGGCCCAGGCTGTACTCTCTCTACCTGGAAGGTGTGTATAGTCCTCCTGGCCCAGGCTGTACTCTCTCTACCTGGAAGGTGTGTATAGTCCTCCTGGCCCAGGCTGTACTCTCTCTACCTGGAAGGTGTGTATAGTCCTCCTGGCCCAGGCTGTACTCTCTCTACCTGGAAGGTGTGGATGGTCCTCCTGGCCCAGGCTGTACTCTCTCTACCTGGAAGGTGTGTATAGTCCTCCTGGCCCAGGCTGTACTCTCTCTACCTGGAAGGTGTGTATAGTCCTCCTGGCCCAGGCTGTACTCTCTCTACCTGGAAGGTGTGGATGGTCCTCCTGGCCCAGGCTGTACTCTCTCTACCTGGAAGGTGTGTATAGTCCTCCTGGCCCAGGCTGTACTCTCTCTACCTGGAAGGTGTGTATAGTCCTCCTGGCCCAGGCTGTACTCTCTCTACCTGGAAGGTGTGTATAGTCCTGGCCCAGGCTGTACTCTCTCTACCTGGAAGGTGTGGATGGTCCTCCTGGCCCAGGCTGTACTCTCTCTACCTGGAAGGTGTGTATAGTCCTCCTGGCCCAGGCTGTACTCTCTCTACCTGGAAGGTGTGGATGGTCCTGGCCCAGGCTGTACTCTCTCTACCTGGAAGGTGTGTATAGTCCTCCTGGCCCAGGCTGTACTCTCTCTACCTGGAAGGTGTGTATAGTCCTCCTGGCCCAGGCTGTACTCTCTCTACCTGGAAGGTGTGTATAGTCCTCCTGGCCCAGGCTGTACTCTCTCTACCTGGAAGGTGTGGATGGTCCTCCTGGCCCAGGCTGTACTCTCTCTACCTGGAAGGTGTGGATGGTCCTGGCCCAGGCTGTACTCTCTCTACCTGGAAGGTGTGTATAGTCCTCCTGGCCCAGGCTGTACTCTCTCTACCTGGAAGGTGTGTATAGTCCTCCTGGCCCAGGCTGTACTCTCTCTACCTGGAAGGTGTGTATAGTCCTCCTGGCCCAGGCTGTACTCTCTCTACCTGGAAGGTGTGTATAGTCCTGGCCCAGGCTGTACTCTCTCTACCTGGAAGGTGTGTATAGTCCTCCTGGCCCAGGCTGTACTCTCTCTACCTGGAAGGTGTGTATAGTCCTGGCCCAGGCTGTACTCTCTCTACCTGGAAGGTGTGTATAGTCCTGGCCCAGGTTGTACTCTCTCTACCTGGAAGGTGTGTATAGTCCTGGCCCAGGCGTGCTGCAGCCTGCACTCTCTCTGCAGCTCCTTGAAGTCCACTTTGATCATCCTCCCGTCGCCGTCGTCCAGGGTGAGGTACCGGCTCCGCCTCTTCCTGGAAGAGCCCTCCTCTTCTATCGTCACGTCCTGCCACAGACAAAACGAAACGGCTACGGTTGAAAGTAACGCAATGCTAGTTTTGTCGCATCCCCCCAAAATAATCATATTTGAACTTTTGGGACCTCCCACCCTGATAAGCACTTGGAATGTATGAGTTGAGGCGTAACATTTTCCGCTCCACAGATAAATATTGTGAAAAAAGCAGATCTAAAAAAAGCAGATCCACAACACTTCGTGTAGCAAGGTGTTGTGAGCTTGTAGATCAGCTATTTACATGTTTCTGTTTGACCAATTTTAATCATTACATTTGTTGCAGTGATGGTCCATTTATTTTCTTTCACCGTCATATGGGGAAAATCTATTATTTCATAATAGATTAAGATGTAAATCAAATCAAATCAAATCAAATCAAATCAAATCAAATCAAATCAAATCAAATCAAATCAAATCAAATCAAATCGATTCAGACCTCCCTGATGAAGAATATCTCTCCGTTACAGAGGCGCAGCTTGTCTTTGTTCTCAGGGTCTCCGGTGGTCTCTCCACCCTGGCTGGACGTTACGCTGGCCTCCACACCCCCGGTGGTCTCTCCACCCTGGCTGGACGTTACGCTGGCCTCCACACCCTCGGTGTTGTTGATGTATCCGTTCTTGGTGCAGCACACCTTGTCTCCGGGTTGAAACGACAGCTTGTACTTGTGATTTTTGCCCGAAACGAGTCTTGCACTGATGCAGAAATTAAGGCAAATAAAAGTAAACATCCACGTTCAAATATTTCAACAAAAGCTTACGTTATAAAATAAATAATTTCCAGAGCGGGTGAATTTTAAATGCTTGAAGTGATTTTTGGATAACTTGGTACCACTGACCACAATGGTCTGTTCATAGAGACTTCTATTATTAAAGGAGAATTCCATGCTAGAAGGCTTTCTTACATTTATTTGTAGTTGTTACAGTACATCCCCACCAAAGAGGTCCAGGTGTGGTTTTGTGCAAAAGCGCATTATTGGCTATTTCCCCTACCATAAGCCCTCAATGAATTGAATTGAATTGCATTGAAATTAATGTGGCATTGGGGTGTCTAATTCGCTTATTTCCATCGCTCAAACATTTTGTATATATCCTCTCTTCATAATGTAAATAGTAGCATATAAGTGGCACACTTTACTACTTATTTAGATGGAAAACAATTAGCACAAAAACCCAACCCCCATTGAGGGCTTATATTAGGAGAAATACAAATAAAGGTAAGAAAGCATTAGAGATCAAGATGTTTTTGGCATATAAATTATAAGGTAAAAGAAGATATGAGGTACAGTATGTAGTCACTCACTTGGTTGTGTGGTTGTTGTAATGCTTACAACACAGTTCGTTGATCAGTGCAACATCCACCCTGTAACAGTAAAACATGTGAATAATAGTTAGTTGCTGCCAGAGTGAGGTCTAGCCAACACCAACTAGTTACTACAGAGTGAGGTCTAGCCAACACCAACTAGTTACTACAGAGTGAGGTCTAGCCAACACCAACTAGTTACTACAGAGTGAGGTCTAGCCAACACCAACTAGTTACTGCAGAGTGAGGTCTATAGCCAACACCAACTAGTTACTACAGAGTGAGGTCTGGCCAACACCAACTAGTTACTACAGAGTGAGGTCTAGCCAACACCAACTCGTTACTACAGAGTGAGGTCTAGCCAACACCAACTAGTTACTACAGAGTGAGGTCTAGCCAACACCAACTAGTTACTACAGAGTGAGGTCTGGCCAACACCAACTAGTTACTACAGAGTGAGGTCTAGCCAACACCAACTAGTTACTACAGAGTGAGGTCTGGCCAACACCAACTAGTTACTACAGAGTGAGGTCTAGCCAACACCAACTAGTTACTACAGAGTGAGGTCTAGCCAACACCAACTAGTTACTACAGAGTGAGGTCTAGCCAACACCAACTAGTTACTACAGAGTGAGGTCTAGCCAACACCAACTAGTTACTACAGAGTGAGGTCTAGCCAACACCAACTAGTTACTGCAGAGTGAGGTCTAGCCAACACCAACTAGTTACTACAGAGTGAGGTCTAGCCAACACCAACTAGTTACTACAGAGTGAGGTCTAGCCAACACCAACTAGTTACTACAGAGTGAGGTCTGGCCAACACCAACTAGTTACTACAGAGTGAGGTCTGGCCAACACCAACTAGTTACTACAGAGTGAGGTCTAGCCAACACCAACTAGTTACTACAGAGTGAGGTCTATCCAACACCAACTAGTTACTACAGAGTGAGGTCTAGCCAACACCAACTAGTTACTGCAGAGTGAGGTCTAGCCAACACCAACTAGTTACTGCAGAGTGAGGTCTAGCCAACACCAACTAGTTACTGCAGAGTGAGGTCTAGCCAACACCAACTAGTTACTACAGAGTGAGGTCTGGCCAACACCAACTAGTTACTACAGAGTGAGGTCTAGCCAACACCAACTAGTTACTACAGAGTGAGGTCTAGCCAACACCAACTAGTTACTACAGAGTGAGGTCTGGCCAACACCAACTAGTTACTACAGAGTGAGGTCTAGCCAACACCAACTCGTTACTACAGAGTGAGGTCTAGCCAACACCAACTAGTTACTACAGAGTGAGGTCTAGCCAACACCAACTAGTTACTACAGAGTGAGGTCTGGCCAACACCAACTAGTTACTACAGAGTGAGGTCTGGCCAACACCAACTAGTTACTACAGAGTGAGGTCTAGCCAACACCAACTAGTTACTACAGAGTGAGGTCTAGCCAACACCAACTAGTTACTACAGAGTGAGGTCTAGCCAACACCAACTAGTTACTACAGAGTGAGGTCTAGCCAACACCAACTAGTTACTACAGAGTGAGGTCTAGCCAACACCAACTAGTTACTGCAGAGTGAGGTCTAGCCAACACCAACTAGTTACTGCAGAGTGAGGTCTAGCCAACACCAACTAGTTACTACAGAGTGAGGTCTATCCAACACCAACTAGTTACTACAGAGTGAGGTCTAGCCAACACCAACTAGTTACTGCAGAGTGAGGTCTAGCCAACACCAACTAGTTACTGCAGAGTGAGGTCTATAGCCAACACCAACTAGTTACTACAGAGTGAGGTCTGGCCAACACCAACTAGTTACTACAGAGTGAGGTCTAGCCAACACCAACTAGTTACTACAGAGTGAGGTCTAGCCAACACCAACTAGTTACTACAGAGTGAGGTCTGGCCAACACCAACTAGTTACTACAGAGTGAGGTCTAGCCAACACCAACTCGTTACTACAGAGTGAGGTCTAGCCAACACCAACTAGTTACTACAGAGTGAGGTCTAGCCAACACCAACTAGTTACTACAGAGTGAGGTCTGGCCAACACCAACTAGTTACTACAGAGTGAGGTCTAGCCAACACCAACTAGTTACTACAGAGTGAGGTCTAGCCAACACCAACTAGTTACTACAGAGTGAGGTCTAGCCAACACCAACTAGTTACTACAGAGTGAGGTCTAGCCAACACCAACTAGTTACTACAGAGTGAGGTCTAGCCAACACCAACTAGTTACTACAGAGTGAGGTCTAGCCAACACCAACTAGTTACTACAGAGTGAGGTCTAGCCAACACCAACTAGTTACTACAGAGTGAGGTCTAGCCAACACCAACTAGTTACTGCAGAGTGAGGTCTATAGCCAACACCAACTAGTTACTACAGAGTGAGGTCTGGCCAACACCAACTAGTTACTACAGAGTGAGGTCTAGCCAACACCAACTCGTTACTACAGAGTGAGGTCTAGCCAACACCAACTAGTTACTACAGAGTGAGGTCTGGCCAACACCAACTAGTTACTACAGAGTGAGGTCTAGCCAACACCAACTAGTTACTACAGAGTGAGGTCTAGCCAACACCAACTAGTTACTACAGAGTGAGGTCTAGCCAACACCAACTAGTTACTACAGAGTGAGGTCTATCCAACACCAACTAGTTACTACAGAGTTAGGTCTAGCCAACACCAACTAGTTACTACAGAGTGAGGTCTAGCCAACACCAACTAGTTACTACAGAGTGAGGTCTATAGCCAACACCAACTCAGGATTCCTGGATCTCTGCCCTCCACACTCTCCTCTCCAACATCAGGTTCTTGAGCTCTGCAGTGTTGTCAGCCAAGCTGTCGCGCCGCAGCACGTCTACATTAGGTGGTACGCTTCTTTCCCCTCCTGGCTTAATAATACATATGTTGTACATGTTGCTTATAATTTTATAATCTCTGTTGATTTTTCTTTCTTTTTTTTACCTTCTGAAAGCAATGAACTGAGAGGTGCTGTCGTCCTTCAGGCCAGGAGCAGAGCCGATCAGTAACTTGATGGCATTCTGTACGTCTATAAAATAATAAAAATAAGATGTATTACCTTTAGTATACACTATAGTAGTTGTAAACTGGCTATCATAAACTACATACACTATAGTGTAACTACATACACTATAGTAGTTGTAAACTGGCTATCATAAACTACATACACTATAGTGTAACTACATACACTATAGACTTAGATAGCATTTGAAACAGACTTATAGCATGTCATGTAGACAGCACAATAACAGTACAGCATAGTATAATATATATGTATAGCTTATATGTATAGTGTCATTATATATAGATATGTTCTAGTTACGTTCTTAGCTAACGCATGTTTCTTGATAAATGCTGTTTATATATGTGATGTATTCCCATGCTTTTTGTTCTTGCTTAATGTAAATCGCTCTGGATTAAGAGCGTCTGCTAAATGCCTAAATTGTAAATTGTAGTTGTAAACTGGCTATCATAAACTACATACACTATAGTGTAACTACATACACTATAGTGTAACTACATACACTATAGTGTAACTACATACACTATAGTAGTTGTAAACTGGCTATCATAAGCTCACTTATTTACCGGTAGTGCCATCATCTATGTGATCCCATTCTGACCTGAGATCAGATTCTAAAAAATGTCTTCTACATCCCGACAGTTTTCTGAAAATGTCAGTCGTTCTTCGATTTTTCAAAAATAGCAGACCTACAAGCTCGTAGCGCGGCACTCGGTGGCGCGCTATGAGCTTGTAGATCTGCTATTTTTCAATAGCTAAAGCATAACATAATAGAGAATACTGTCAGTAGAGGGCGTCAGTCCCCAGGTTCGTGTACTTTTTATTTGCATTGTAATCTCCATAGGGGGATTTTAGATCGCCTCATATAAGAACTGTGTTTGAAAAATAAACCGATCACCCGGGCCTTTTCACTCATATGGATATGAAGCATCGATTGAAGGTGGAAATGTACAAATATACCCAAAGAGTAACAAAATAAGCGTTAGAAACGAGCCAAACAACCCAGAGACTACATTTCCGGGTAGGCGGGTGGCTGCATCTGCCCGTCGCACAACATAAACTGAATGTTAATAATTACGTTTATTTTATTTTTTATTTTATTGATATTTAATGTTTCGTGGTTAGTACGAGTCGAGTCACCACCAGCTGAGCTTACGTCAACGAGGAATCTCAGGAACGCAATATGTTGACAGCTGGGCATGACGTATATTAGCAGCGACATTGCCTTCATATGTAGTTTCAAGGCTTTTGCGGCCACATTAATTCCATTTTCTCCAGAAACTGGCTGTATCAAATATGAATGGACATCATTAACGACGCACAGCCACTCCCCTGACAGAAAGGCCGGGGTGGTCGGTTTATTTTTCAAACACAGTTCTTATATGAAGCGACCTAAAATCCCCCTATGGAGATTACAATGCAAATTAAAAAATACATGAACCTGGGGACTGACGCCCTCTACTGAAAGTGACGTCAGACTTCGGTGCTCTATGCTAACACCAAAATGGGTTAACCATCTAGATCACCTTTTGTGAGGACTTTACTCTGAAACAAAACATCCTAAATGCATTTCAGTGAAATCCAACAGATTTAGCCAGACATCGATGTAATAACACCTCTTGTACTCCAGTGTTGTTTTGGGCAGAACATTTTTAGTTTAGTTTCATGGTCTCTGGAATAGTTTTCATTTAGTTTTAGTCACATTTTAGTCACCCGGAATGTCTAAATATCATAAGATTTTAGTCGGCTAAATCTACAGTTGATTTAGTCGACTAAAATGCATTTTGGCGGGCTTTGATGCCGTCGTAATGACTGTTTTTACATTTGCTGAAAATAGCCGATCTACAAGCTCACAGCGCGTCGCAACGCACGACGCATTGCAACAAAGTGTAACATGACTTATACTGGATCTCTTGTCCACTAGTCCCTTCCTAACATTATAGTCTAGTTTTTATTTGTTGACGAAATTGTCAATATATTTAGTCTTAGTTTTAGTCATCATAGCTTTGTTTTTATTTAGTGTCCATTTAGTTTTCGTCAGTGAAAAAAGGTGGTCGACGAACATTTTTCGTCTTGGTTTTAGTCGACGAAATCAACACTGTTGTACTCACCATCGTCAGTCTCCTCCCTGGGCAGACATGACTAGTACTCACCATCGTCAGTCTCCTCCCTGGGCAGACATATGACTAGTACTCACCATCGTCAGTCTCCTCCCTGGGCAGACATATGACTAGTACTCACCATCGTCAGACTAGTACTCACCATCGTCAGACTAGTACTCACCATCGTCAGACTAGTACTCACCATCGTCAGACTAGTACTCACCATCGTCAGACTAGTACTCACCATCGTCAGACTCCTCCTTGGGCAGACATATGACTAGTACTCACCATCGTCAGACTAGTACTCACCATCGTCAGACTCCTCCCTGGGCAGACATATGACTAGTACTCACCATCGTCAGACTAGTACTCACCATCGTCAGACTAGTACTCACCATCGTCAGACTCCTCCTTGGGCAGACGTATATGGATGAACTTCTTGTCCGCAGCAGCCATCTTGCGAGGCCCGTTCAGATCCACTACGGCGTCGAACTCCAGGTTCCTGTAGGAGCATTTCTTCATTCCCATGTCTGCGATTCTGGAAATCATGGAGGTTGGTTGTTAAGTTATGCAGTAAATAAATACAAGCCATTTCAAATAGGTTTCAAACAATAAAATATATACATACAATATCCACACATATTTAGTTGTTCATTGCTCAGTATTTTCAATATTTACTTGGCGAAAGAAGTGTGAATGTCCTACAATGGCCGTGTCCAAGTCCAGCCTTCAATACGTTTGAGAAATCTGTGGCATGGTTTGATTTACAATTCAGGCATTTAGCAGACGACAATAAGCAAGGTAAACACACACATCAAACGCAGAGAGACAGTGTATAGTGCCTCAGTAAACTAGGATCACCATATCCCAAAAGATGTATTATTATTTAGGATTAATAGGATAGGATTAATTATTAATTAATCGAATCGTAGCCCTCTGAATCAGAATCGAATCGGGTCGTCAGGTACCAGGCGATTTCCGCCCCTGTATAAAAAAAAGTCAAATATATGTAGTATATTTACAGTCCGGCGTTCCTAACGATGAGCTGGGACTCACATAATAATAATAATAATACATACGATTTATATAGCGATTTTCTGGGTACCCAAAGTCGCTTTACAGACATTTTTATTAGAAAAACTAGTTAAAAGGTTTAAAAGGTTAAAAACTAGAAATCAAAATAAAAAATCACACCCGTGTGAACTGAGTGGTGTAAGGTCTTATATAGACTGATCAGCTGTGGTCTGACGTAATGTCTGACGTAATGAAATCACACCCGGGTGAACTGGGTGGTGTAAGGTCTTATATAGACTGATCAGCTGTGGTCTGACGTAATGTCTGACGTAATGAAATCACACCCGGGTGAACTGGGTGACCATAGCAACCATGCTCATTTTTTGGTACGAACAGACAGACAGACAAACGGACAGACAGACACGTAAACTAACAAAGCCAGTTGTAGGAGTGGTTTAAACCACTCAAAAAGGACAAACAAGGGTGTGTGTGTGTGTGTGTGTGTGTGGGGGGGGGGGTGGATATGTGTAGTATACTTACAGACCAGCGTTCCTAACGATGAGCTGGGACTCAGCGCGGTGGATATGTGTAGTATACTTACAGACCAGCGTTCCTGACGATGAGCTGGGACTCAGCGCGGTGGATATGTGTAGTATACTTACAGACCAGCGTTCCTGACGATGAGCTGGGACTCAGGGCGGTGGATATGTGTAGTATACTTACAGACCAGCGTTCCTAACGATGAGCTGGGACTCAGCGCGGTGGATATGTGTAGTATACTTACAGACCAGCGTTCCTAACGATGAGCTGGGACTCAGCACGGTGGATATGTGTAGTATACTTACAGACCAGCGTTCCTAACGATGAGCTGGGACTCAGCGCGGTGGATATGTGTAGTATACTTACAGACCAGCGTTCCTAACGATGAGCTGGGACTCAGCGCGGTGGTTGGTCTTCATCTCGATGGCCCAGGAGCGAACCTTCAGACTGTGGAACAGGTCACACAGTGTGTTGCCAGGTTGGATGCTGGGCAGCTGTCGGATGTCGCCTGCAAGCAACACACTTACGCTTATTGGTAAGTCTAATTAAAACTCACTCATCAAAACACCAAAATGAAGCCAACACAGTATGAAGAAAGGTGTTAGGCTGTGTGTTAGGCTGTGTGTTAGGCTGTGTGTTAGGCTGTGTGTTAGGCTGTGTGTTAGGCTGTGTGTTAGGCTGTGTGTTAGGCTGTGTGTTAGGCTGTGTGTGTGTGTGTGTTAGGCTGTGTGTGTGTGTGTGTTAGGCTGTGTGTGTGTGTGTTAGGGTGTGTGTTAGGCTGTGTGTTAGGGTGTGTGTTAGGCTGTGTGTTAGGCTGTGTGTTAGGCTGTGTGTTAGGCTGTGTGTTAGGGTGTGTGTGTGTGTGTTAGGCTGTGTGTCTGTGTGTTAGGCTGTGTGTCTGTGTGTTAGGCTGTGTGTGTCTGTGTCTGTGTGTTAGGCTGTGTGTGTCTGTGTGTTAGGCTGTGTGTGTCTGTGTGTTAGGCTGTGTGTGTCTGTGTGTTAGGCTGTGCAACAGAAAGGTAGCAGTGTCTGTGTGTTAGGCTGTGCAACAGAAAGGTAGCAGTGTCTGTGTGTTAGGCTGTGTGTGTCTGTGTGTTAGGCTGTGTGTGTCTGTGTGTTAGGCTGTGTGTGTCTGTGTGTTAGGCTGTGTGTGTGTGTGTTAGGCTGTGTGTGTGTGTGTGTGTGTGTGTGTGTGTGTGTTAGGCTGTGTGTGTCTGTGTGTTAGGCTGTGTGTGTCTGTGTGTTAGGCTGTGCAACAGAAAGGTAGCAGTGTCTGTGTGTTTTGCTGTGCAACAGAAAGGTAGCAGTGTCTGTGTGTTAGGCTGTGCAACAGAAAGGTAGCAGTGTCTGTGTGTTAGGCTGTGCAACAGAAAGGTAGCAGTGTCTGTGTGTTAGGCTGTGCAACAGTGACACTTGGTGGTAAACAAACGCTATAATGCTATTTTTCGTGCTGGGACACATCCAGGGACCCAGGGACAGACCCAGGGACAGACCCAGGGACACAGGGACAGACCCAGGGACAGACCCAGAGACACAGGGACAGACCCAGGGACACAGGGACAGAGACACAGGGACCGACCCAGGGACACAGGGACAGACCCAGGGACACAGGGACAGACCCAGAGACACAGGGACAGACCCAGAGACACAGGGACAGACCCAGGGACACAGGGACAGACCCAGAGACACAGGGACAGACCCAGGGACACAGGGACAGACCCAGAGACACAGGGACAGACCCAGAGACACAGGGACAGACCCAGGGACACAGGGACAGACCCAGAGACACAGGGACAGACCCAGGGACACAGGGACAGACCCAGGGACACAGGGACAGACCCAGAGACACAGGGACAGACCCAGGGACACAGGGACAGACCCAGAGACACAGGGACAGACCCAGGGACACAGGGACAGACCCAGGGACACAGGGACAGACCCAGAGACACAGGGACAGACCCAGAGACACAGGGACAGACCCAGGGACACAGGGACAGACCCAGGGACACAGGGACAGACCCAGGGACACAGGGACAGACCCAGGGACACAGGGACAGAGACACAGGGACCGACCCAGGGACACAGGGACAGACCCAGAGACACAGGGACAGACCCAGGGACAGACCCAGGGACACAGGGACAGACCCAGGGACACAGGGACAGACCCAGGGACACAGACCCAGACCCAGCGACACAGGGACAGACCCAGGGACACAGGGACAGACCCAGGGACACAGACCCAGACCCAGAGACACAGGGACAGACCCAGGGACACAGGGACAGACCCAGGGACACAGGGAGAGACCCAGAGACACAGGGACAGACCCAGGGACACAGGGACAGACCCAGGGACACAGGGACAGACCCAGGGACACAGGGACAGACCCAGGGACACAGGGACAGACCCAGAGACAGACCCAGGGACACACCCAGGGACACAGGGACAGACCCAGGGACACAGGGACAGACCCAGGGACACAGGGACAGACCCAGAGACACAGGGACAGACCCAGGGACACAGGGACAGACCCAGGGACACAGGGACAGACCCAGGGACACAGGGACAGACCCAGGGACACAGGGACAGACCCAGAGACACAGGGACAGACCCAGGGACACAGGGACAGACCCAGGGACACAGGGACATAGCCAAACACATAGCTGAGTGGTTGCACCACTCAGAAACTACAGGAGTGGGATGGGATCGGGAGTCATTCTACCAGGAGTGGGATGGGATCGGGAGTCATTCTACCAGGAGTGGGATGGGATCGGGAGTCATTCTACCAGGAGTGGGATGGGATCGGGAGTCATTCTACCAGGAGTGGGATGGGATCGGGAGTCATTCTACCAGGAGTGGGATGGGATCGGGAGTCATTCTACCAGGAGTGGGATGGGATCGGGAGTCATTCTACCAGGAGTGGGATGGGATCGGGAGTCATTCTACCAGGAGTGGGATGGGATCGGGAGTCATTCTACCAGGAGTGGGATGGGATCGGGAGTCATTCTACCAGGAGTGGGATGGGATCGGGAGTCATTCTACCAGGAGTGGGATGGGATCGGGAGTCATTCTACCAGGAGCGGGATGGGATCGGGAGTCATTCTACCAGGAGTGGGATGGGATCGGGAGTCATTCTACCAGGAGTGGGATGGGATCGGGAGTCATTCTACCAGGAGTGGGATGGGATCGGGAGTCATTCTACCAGGAGTGGGATGGGATCGGGAGTCATTCTACCAGGAGTGGGATGGGATCGGGAGTCATTCTACCAGGAGTGGGATGGGATCGGGAGTCATTCTACCAGGAGTGGGATGGGATCGGGAGTCATTCTACCAGGAGTGGGATGGGATCGGGAGTCATTCTACCAGGAGCGGGATGGGATCGGGAGTCATTCTACCAGGAGTGGGATGGGATCGGGAGTCATTCTACCAGGAGTGGGATGGGATCGGGAGTCATTCTACCAGGAGTGGGATGGGATCGGGAGTCATTCTACCAGGAGTGGGATGGGATCGGGAGTCATTCTATCAGGAGTGGGATGGGATCGGGAGTCATTCTACCAGGAGTGGGATGGGATCGGGAGTCATTCTACCAGGAGTGGGATGGGATCGGGAGTCATTCTACCAGGAGTGGGATGGGATCGGGAGTCATTCTACCAGGAGTGGGATGGGATCGGGAGTCATTCTACCAGGAGTGGGATGGGATCGGGAGTCATTCTACCAGGAGTGGGATGGGATCGGGAGTCATTCTACCAGGAGTGGGATGGGATCGGGAGTCATTCTACCAGGAGCGGGATGGGATCGGGAGTCATTCTACCAGGAGTGGGATGGGATCGGGAGTCATTCTACCAGGAGTGGGATGGGATCGGGAGTCATTCTACCAGGAGTGGGATGGGATCGGGAGTCATTCTACCAGGAGTGGGATGGGATCGGGAGTCATTCTACCAGGAGTGGGATGGGATCGGGAGTCATTCTACCAGGAGTGGGATGGGATCGGGAGTCATTCTACCAGGAGCGGGATGGGATCGGGAGTCATTCTACCAGGAGTGGGATGGGGAGTCATTCTACCAGGAGCGGGATGGGATCGGGAGTCATTCTACCAGGAGTAGGATGGGATCGGGAGTCATTCTACCAGGAGTGGGATGGGATCGGGAGTCATTCTACCAGGAGTGGGATGGGATCGGGAGTCATTCTACCAGGAGTGGGATGGGATCGGGAGTCATTCTACCAGGAGTGGGATGGGATCGGGAGTCATTCTACCAGGAGTGGGATGGGATCGGGAGTCATTCTACCAGGAGCGGGATGGGATCGGGAGTCATTCTACCAGGAGTGGGATGGGATCGGGAGTCATTCTACCAGGAGCGGGATGGGATCGGGAGTCATTCTACCAGGAGCGGGATGGGACCGGGAGTCATTCTACCAGGAGTGGGATGGGATCGGGAGTCATTCTACCAGGAGTGGGATGGGATCGGGAGTCATTCTACCAGGAGTGGGATGGGATCGGGAGTCATTCTACCAGGAGTGGGATGGGATCGGGAGTCATTCTACCAGGAGTTGGATGGGATCGGGAGTCATTCTACCAGGAGTGGGATGGGATCGGGAGTCATTCTACCAGGAGTGGGATGGGATCGGGAGTCATTCTACCAGGAGTGGGATGGGATCGGGAGTCATTCTACCAGGAGTGGGATGGGATCGGGAGTCATTCTACCAGGAGTGGGATGGGATCGGGAGTCATTCTACCAGGAGTGGGATGGGATCGGGAGTCATTCTACCAGGAGTGGGATGGGATCGGGAGTCATTCTACCAGGAGTGGGATGGGATCGGGAGTCATTCTACCAGGAGTGGGATGGGATCGGGAGTCATTCTACCAGGAGTGGGATGGGATCATTTCTGTGGGAGTGGGATGGGACGGAGTGAAAATCCACTCCTGGGCCAGTGTCTAGTGTAGGGGAGGGGGGCAGATGTGTGGGCCAGTGTCTAGTGTAGGGGAGGGGGGCAGATGTGTGGGCCAGTGTCTAGTGTAGGGGAGGGGGGCAGATGTGTGGGCCAGGCCTCACCCAGGATGACGAACTTCCTGAGCTGGGCGTGCTTGGTGAGCATGGACAGGACGGAGTGGAGGAGCTGGACGCACACCAGGCTGCCCTCGTCCACCACCAGGACACGCACGCCCTTGAACCTCCACTCCGAGGGACAGCCGTCCTCGTCCTTCTGTGACATCATGAAGCTCCACAGCACCTGCAGGAAGGAAGGAAGGAAGGAAGGAAGGAAGGAAGAAGTGTGAGATGACATCATGAAGCTCCACAGCACCTCCTACAGGATGGAAGGAAGAAGTGTGAGATGACATCATGAAGCTCCACAGCACCTCCTACAGGAAGGAAGGAAGAAGTGTGAGATGTTGATGATGAACAAATTCACAAATTCACGATTTCTTTAACCCATTTAGACCTGAGATCAGATTCTAAAAATATCTTCTAAATCCTGACAGGTTTCTGAAAAATCCATGTTTCTATGTCAGTCTACAAGCTCGTAGATCTGCTATTTTTCAATAGCTAAAGCATATAGCAAATGCTTAAAACACCAAAAGGGGTTCCCGTACAGAATGGGTGCCATATTTGGCCAGTACGAACGCAGATGTGCCGTCGAAACGACTAGCCTAAACCTGATAGCTTCCTAAGCCTCGTAGCCTTAGTGCTCAGTGTGTTCCTAAGCCTCGTAGCCTTAGTGCTCAGTGCGTTCCTAAGCCTCGTAGCCTTAGTGCTCAGTGCGTCCCGTCGTAGCCTTAGTGCTCAGTGTGTTCCTAAGCCTCCTAGCCTTAGTGCTCAGTGCGTTCCTAAGCCTCGTAGCCTTAGTGCTCAGTGCGTTCCTAAGCCTCGTAGCCTTAGTGCTCAGTGCGTTCCTAAGCCTCGTAGCCTTAGTGCTCAGTGTGTTCCTAAGCCTCGTAGCCTTAGTGCTCAGTGTGTTCCTAAGCCTCGTAGCCTTAGTGCTCAGTGCGTTCCGTTCCTAAGCCTCGTAGCCTTAGTGCTCAGTGCGTCCCGTCGTAGCCTTAGTGCTCAGTGCGTTCCTAAGCCTCGTAGCCTTAGTGCTCAGTGTGTTCCTAAGCCTTAGTGCTCAGTGTGTTCCTAAGCCTCGTAGCCTTAGTGCTCAGTGTGTTCCTAAGCCTTAGTGCTCAGTGTGTTCCTAAGCCTCGTAGCCTTAGTGCTCAGTGCGTCCCGTCGTAGCCTTAGTGCTCAGTGCGTTCCTAAGCCTCGTAGCCTTAGTGCTCAGTGTGTTCCTAAGCCTTAGTGCTCAGTGCGTTCCTAAGCCTCGTAGCCTTAGTGCTCAGTGCGTCCCGTCGTAGCCTTAGTGCTCAGTGCGTTCCTAAGCCTCGTAGCCTTAGTGCTCAGTGCGTTCCTAAGCCTCGTAGCCTTAGTGCTCAGTGCGTTCCTAAGCCTCGTAGCCTTAGTGCTCAGTGCGTTCCTAAGCCTCGTAGCCTTAGTGCTCAGTGCGTTCCTAAGCCTCGTAGCCTTAGTGCTCAGTGCGTTCCTAAGCCTCGTAGCCTTAGTGCTCAGTGCGTCCCGTCGTAGCCTTAGTGCTCAGTGCGTTCCTAAGCCTCGTAGCCTTAGTGCTCAGTGCGTCCCGTCGTAGCCTTAGTGCTCAGTGCGTTCCTAAGCCTCGTAGCCTTAGTGCTCAGTGCGTTCCTAAGCCTCGTAGCCTTAGTGCTCAGTGCGTCCCGTCGTAGCCTTAGTGCTCAGTGCGTTCCTAAGCCTCGTAGCCTTAGTGCTCAGTGCGTTCCTAAGCCTCGTAGCCTTAGTGCTCAGTGCGTTCCTAAGCCTCGTAGCCTTAGTGCTCAGTGCGTTCCTAAGCCTCGTAGCCTTAGTGCTCAGTGCGTTCCTAAGCCTCGTAGCCTTAGTGCTCAGTGTGTTCCTAAGCCTCGTAGCCTTAGTGCTCAGTGCGTTCCTAAGCCTCGTAGCCTTAGTGCTCAGTGTGTTCCTAAGCCTCGTAGCCTTAGTGCTCAGTGCGTTCCTAAGCCTCGTAGCCTTAGTGCTCAGTGCGTTCCGTTCCGTCGCGTGCGTTTTCAGACCGTTTTCACTGAGACCACGTGATGTTCAGTATCCTAATGATATTTTCGAGGCGTGTCATAGAACCTGTAATACACATAATCCTATATAATGTACACTGTTTAACCCATTTAGACCTGAGGACGATTGTACAAATGTTCTCAAACAAACATTTTCATGACAAGGGCCCCCAAAAATATATGTAATAGGCCGCCAACCCCCATCTGAATATATGTTGTTCCAGGGACGAAGCAAAGATTTGAGTTAAAAACGTACGCTCTGAAAGAATATATGTTCAAAGCTTTGAGCCACATTTTCAAGATGTTTCTAAAATATAGATAGATCTGCAATTTTTCAATAGCTAAAGTAAAACATGATCCTTATAAACACCCAAAGGGGTTCCCAGTCCCGAATGGTCTAAAATGCCCACCTGGTGCAGAGTGTATGCGGTGAAGCAGGTCTTCTTGGTCAGCAGGGAGGCGGCTCGGCCCGTCGGGGCGGTCAACAGGACCTCGTCTGCACCGTGGACCACCGCGGCTTTCTCCCCCTCCTCATCCCCCCGCTGGGGCTCCCCGTCCAATCGGGGGAGGAGGAAGCCCGGCGAGAGGGGAGGAGCCTCCTCCTCGTCGTCGTCCCAGCCCTGGGATCCGCCCGTGTCGTTCTCGAAGGCGGCGCAGGCGCTCTGGATCTCGGCGGCGTCGCTGGCGCTGCGCTGGGCGATGGCCGCCTTGAACAGCAGGCTGACCACCGTGGTCTTCCCACAGCCGCCCTGCGGAACAGATCAGGGGTGTTACAACCATTCTGGGCGGGAACCCCTTTTGGTGTTAGCATTATGTTATGCTTTAGCTATTGGACAATAGCAGATCTACAAGCTCGTAGCTCGCCACCGAGTGGCGCGCTACGAGCTTTGTAGGTCTGCTATTTTTGAAAAATCGAAGAACGGCTGACATAGAAACATAGCTTTTTCAGAAAACTGTCAGGATGTAGAAGACATTTTTAGAATCTGATCTCAGGTCAAAATGGGTTAAAACCATTTTCATATTCATTCATTCAAGTTTTATTTATTCTCTAAATTACACAGTAATTAAACTCATTTTCAGTGTCGTCGAGGAATACAATATCATATAGAAAAACATCACAATACATCAGAAGATCAGGAAAAGGACAACAAAAGGTATACATGTGAATTACATAGATTACAAATAGAAGCTAAGACAAATTTCAAAACGATCTATAAACAGTTACATATTGTGGGGGTCTGTGTGCTCACTAAGGTTTTAATTTTGTTGTCGTTGGATAAGATTCCGTCCACATTTCCATGCTGTATTGATTTTGGTACCATTAGGAGAGATAACAGGCAAACGTTGATTTAAATAACAATCCTTAAACATTCACTCTAAATGTGTAGACTTCTTGTTAAATTAAGTTGAATGTAATTTAACTCTCATGAAACCAAATGGACCCGGGAGGGTCCGTTTGGTTTCACGTTATGCTCTCAAGAGTTAAACATCTATAAAGGTCCATTTGGTTTCCAACTCTCTATCATTTAACTGGGGACCACCTGGAACCTCCTCAAGGACCACTGGTTGAAAACCACTGGAAAAGATCGTTTAGAAATAGTTTGTCAAAAGTACCACAGATGAAAAACAGTCTAAGTCCAAATTTTATTCTGACACCTCCACGAAAAGGCCTGGTTGTCCTGACCCCTGACCCCTCCACGAAAAGGCCTGGTTGTCCTGACCCCTGACCCCTCCACGAAAAGGCCTGGTTGTCCTGACCCCTGACCCCTCCACGAAAAGGCCTGGTTGTCCTGACCCCTGACCCCTCCACGAAAAGGCCTGGTTGTCCTGACCCCTGACCCCTCCACGAAAAGGCCTGGTTGTCCTGACCCCTGACCCCTCCACGAAAAGGCCTGGTTGTCCTGACCCCTGACCCCTCCACGAAAAGGCCTGGTTGTCCTGACCCCTGACCCCTCCACGAAAAGGCCTGGTTGTCCTGACCCCTGACCCCTCCACGAAAAGGCCTGGTTGTCCTGAACCCTTATCAATCATTTATACATTATGGATCAATAGTGTGGACTTAGACTGTTTTTCGTCTGTGGCATTCAAATGTATATATGTATTAGTGTGCATTTATATCATCTCATTCAGCCACTTTTCACACGAACAGAACTCATTGTAACTCAACAGAGAAGTTAATCTTAACAGCTGATGGCCCCCCCGTCTGTGTCAGCATAATTACAATCTCTGCTTGTGTAACTATTTGTGTGTCATCCTTATCTTTAGTGTAGGTCCTCATATGGACATTTAGAATAGCATCTCTGGTAAAAGTGGACTATGAGAACAGTCTGAGAGGCTTGTGCCCTGAGGGGCTGCCGGAACCGGCCAGGAGGCTTGTTTCTATCAGAGTGGAACCGGCCAGGAGGCTTGTTTCTATCAGAGTGGAACCGGCCAGGAGGCTTGTTTCTATACGAGTGGAACCGGCCAGGAGGCTTGTTTCTATAGGAGTGGAACCGGCCAGGAGGCTTGTTTCTATAGGAGTGGAACCGGCCAGGAGGCTTGTTTCTATCAGAGTGGAACCGGCCAGGAGGCTTGTTTCTATCAGAGTGGAACCGGCCAGGAGGCTTGTTTCTATCAGAGTGGAACCGGCCAGGAGGCTTGTTTCTATCAGAGTGGAACCGGCCAGGAGGCTTGTTTCTATACGAGTGGAACCGGCCAGGAGGCTTGTTTCTATCAGAGTGGAACCGGCCAGGAGGCTTGTTTCTATCAGAGTGGAACCGGCCAGGAGGCTTGTTTCTATCAGAGTGGAACCGGCCAGGAGGCTTGTTTCTATCAGAGTGGAACCGGCCAGGAGGCTTGTTTCTATCAGAGTGGAACCGGCCAGGAGGCTTGTTTCTATCAGAGTGGAACCGGTCAGGAGGCTTGTTTCTATCAGAGTGGAACCGACCAGGAGGCTTGTTTCTATCAGAGTGGAACCGGCCAGGAGGCTTGTTTCTATCAGAGTGGAACCGGCCAGGAGGCTTGTTTCTATCAGAGTGGAACCGGCCAGGAGGCTTGTTTCTATCAGAGTGGAACCGGCCAGGAGGCTTGTTTCTATACGAGTGGAACCGGCCAGGAGGCTTGTTTCTATCAGAGTGGAACCGGCCAGGAGGCTTGTTTCTATCAGAGTGGAACCGGCCAGGAGGCTTGTTTCTATAGGAGTGGAACCGGCCAGGAGGCTTGTTTCTATCAGAGTGGAACCGGCCAGGAGGCTTGTTTCTATCAGAGTGGAACCGGCCAGGAGGCTTGTTTCTATCAGAGTGGAACCGGCCAGGAGGCTTGTTTCTATACGAGTGGAACCGGCCAGGAGGCTTGTTTCTATCAGAGTGGAACCGGTCAGGAGGCTTGTTTCTATCAGAGTGGAACCGGCCAGGAGGCTTGTTTCTATCAGAGTGGAACCGGCCAGGAGGCTTGTTTCTATCAGAGTGGAACCGGCCAGGAGGCTTGTTTCTATCAGAGTGGAACCGGCCAGGAGGCTTGTTTCTATCAGAGTGGAACCGGCCAGGAGGCTTGTTTCTATCAGAGTGGAACCGGCCAGGAGGCTTGTTTCTATCAGAGTGGAACCGGCCAGGAGGCTTGTTTCTATCAGAGTGGAACCGGCCAGGAGGCTTGTTTCTATCAGAGTGGAACCGGCCAGGAGGCTTGTTTCTATACGAGTGGAACCGGCCAGGAGGCTTGTTTCTATCAGAGTGGAACCGGCCAGGAGGCTTGTTTCTATCAGAGTGGAACCGGTCAGGAGGCTTGTTTCTATCAGAGTGGAACCGGCCAGGAGGCTTGTTTCTATACGAGTGGAACCGGCCAGGAGGCTTGTTTCTATCAGAGTGGAACCGGCCAGGAGGCTTGTTTCTATACGAGTGGAACCGGCCAGGAGGCTTGTTTCTATCAGAGTGGAACCGGCCAGGAGGCTTGTTTCTATCAGAGTGGAACCGGTCAGGAGGCTTGTTTCTATCAGAGTGGAACCGGCCAGGAGGCTTGTTTCTATACGAGTGGAACCGGCCAGGAGGCTTGTTTCTATCAGAGTGGAACCGGCCAGGAGGCTTGTTTCTATACGAGTGGAACCGGCCAGGAGGCTTGTTTCTATCAGAGTGGAACCGGCCAGGAGGCTTGTTTCTATCAGAGTGGAACCGGCCAGGAGGCTTGTTTCTATACGAGTGGAACCGGCCAGGAGGCTTGTTTCTATCAGAGTGGAACCGGTCAGGAGGCTTGTTTCTATCAGAGTGGAACCGGCCAGGAGGCTTGTTTCTATCAGAGTGGAACCGGCCAGGAGGCTTGTTTCTATCAGAGTGGAACCGGCCAGGAGGCTTGTTTCTATCAGAGTGGAACCGGCCAGGAGGCTTGTTTCTATCAGAGTGGAACCGGCCAGGAGGCTTGTTTCTATCAGAGTGGAACCGGCCAGGAGGCTTGTTTCTATACGAGTGGAACCGGCCAGGAGGCTTGTTTCTATCAGAGTGGAACCGGCCAGGAGGCTTGTTTCTATCAGAGTGGAACCGGCCAGGAGGCTTGTTTCTATCAGAGTGGAACCGGCCAGGAGGCTTGTTTCTATCAGAGTGGAACCGGCCAGGAGGCTTGTTTCTATCAGAGTGGAACCGGCCAGGAGGCTTGTTTCTATCAGAGTGGAACCGGCCAGGAGGCTTGTTTCTATACGAGTGGAACCGGCCAGGAGGCTTGTTTCTATAGGAGTGGAACCGGCCAGGAGGCTTGTTTCTATCAGAGTGGAACCGGCCAGGAGGCTTGTTTCTATAGGAGTGGAACCGGCCAGGAGGCTTGTTTCTATCAGAGTGGAACCGGCCAGGAGGCTTGTTTCTATCAGAGTGGAACCGGCCAGGAGGCTTGTTTCTATCAGAGTGGAACCGGCCAGGAGGCTTGTTTCTATCAGAGTGGAACCGGCCAGGAGGCTTGTTTCTATCAGAGTGGAACCGGCCAGGAGGCTTGTTTCTATCAGAGTGGAACCGGCCAGGAGGCTTGTTTCTATCCGAGTGGAACCGGTCAGGAGGCTTGTTTCTATACGAGTGGAACCGGCCAGGAGGCTTGTTTCTATCAGAGTGGAACCGGCCAGGAGGCTTGTTTCTCTCAGAGTGGAACCGGCCAGGAGGCTTGTTTCTATACGAGTGGAACCGGTCAGGAGGCTTGTTTCTATCAGAGTGGAACCGGCCAGGAGGCTTGTTTCTATACGAGTGGAACCGGCCAGGAGGCTTGTTTCTATACGAGTGGAACCGGTCAGGAGGCTTGTTTCTATCAGAGTGGAACCGACCAGGAGGCTTGTTTCTATCAGAGTGGAACCGGTCAGGAGGCTTGTTTCTATAGGAGTGGAACCGGCCAGGAGGCTTGTTTCTATCAGAGTGGAACCGGCCAGGAGGCTTGTTTCTATCAGAGTGGAACCGGCCAGGAGGCTTGTTTCTATCAGAGTGGAACCGGCCAGGAGGCTTGTTTCTATCAGAGTGGAACCGGCCAGGAGGCTTGTTTCTATCAGAGTGGAACCGGCCAGGAGGCTTGTTTCTATCCGAGTGGAACCGGTCAGGAGGCTTGTTTCTATACGAGTGGAACCGGCCAGGAGGCTTGTTTCTATCAGAGTGGAACCGGCCAGGAGGCTTGTTTCTATACGAGTGGAACCGGCCAGGAGGCTTGTTTCTATCAGAGTGGAACCGGCCAGGAGGCTTGTTTCTATACGAGTGGAACCGGCCAGGAGGCTTGTTTCTATCAGAGTGGAACCGGCCAGGAGGCTTGTTTCTATCAGAGTGGAACCGGCCAGGAGGCTTGTTTCTATCAGAGTGGAACCGGCCAGGAGGCTTGTTTCTATACGAGTGGAACCGGCCAGGAGGCTTGTTTCTATACGAGTGGAACCGGCCAGGAGGCTTGTTTCTATCAGAGTGGAACCGACCAGGAGGCTTGTTTCTATCAGAGTGGAACCGGCCAGGAGGCTTGTTTCTATCAGAGTGGAACCGACCAGGAGGCTTGTTTCTATCAGAGTGGAACCGGCCAGGAGGCTTGTTTCTATCAGAGTGGAACCGGCCAGGAGGCTTGTTTCTATCAGAGTGGAACCGGCCAGGAGGCTTGTTTCTATCAGAGTGGAACCGGCCAGGAGGCTTGTTTCTATACGAGTGGAACCGGCCAGGAGGCTTGTTTCTATCAGAGTGGAACCGGCCAGGAGGCTTGTTTCTATCAGAGTGGAACCGGCCAGGAGGCTTGTTTCTATACGAGTGGAACCGGCCAGGAGGCTTGTTTCTATCAGAGTGGAACCGGCCAGGAGGCTTGTTTCTATCAGAGTGGAACCGGCCAGGAGGCTTGTTTCTATCAGAGTGGAACCGGCCAGGAGGCTTGTTTCTATCAGAGTGGAACCGGTCAGGAGGCTTGTTTCTATAGGAGTGGAACCGGCCAGGAGGCTTGTTTCTATAAGAGTGGAACCGGCCAGGAGGCTTGTTTCTATCAGAGTGGAACCGGTCAGGAGGCTTGTTTCTATAGGAGTGGAACCGGCCAGGAGGCTTGTTTCTATAAGAGTGGAACCGGCCAGGAGGCTTGTTTCTATCAGAGTGGAACCGGCCAGGAGGCTTGTTTCTATACGAGTGGAACCGGCCAGGAGGCTTGTTTCTATCAGAGTGGAACCGGCCAGGAGGCTTGTTTCTATCAGAGTGGAACCGGCCAGGAGGCTTGTTTCTATCAGAGTGGAACCGGCCAGGAGGCTTGTTTCTATCAGAGTGGAACCGGCCAGGAGGCTTGTTTCTATCAGAGTGGAACCGGCCAGGAGGCTTGTTTCTATCAGAGTGGAACCGGCCAGGAGGCTTGTTTCTATCAGAGTGGAACCGGCCAGGAGGCTTGTTTCTATCAGAGTGGAACCGGCCAGGAGGCTTGTTTCTATCAGAGTGGAACCGGCCAGGAGGCTTGTTTCTATCAGAGTGGAACCGGCCAGGAGGCTTGTTTCTATCAGAGTGGAACCGGCCAGGAGGCTTGTTTCTATCAGAGTGGAACCGGCCAGGAGGCTTGTTTCTATACGAGTGGAACCGGCCAGGAGGCTTGTTTCTATCAGAGTGGAACCGGCCAGGAGGCTTGTTTCTATCAGAGTGGAACCGGCCAGGAGGCTTGTTTCTATCAGAGTGGAACCGGCCAGGAGGCTTGTTTCTATAGGAGTGGAACCGGCCAGGAGGCTTGTTTCTATACGAGTGGAACCGGCCAGGAGGCTTGTTTCTATCAGAGTGGAACCGGCCAGGAGGCTTGTTTCTATAGGAGTGGAACCGGCCAGGAGGCTTGTTTCTATCAGAGTGGAACCGGCCAGGAGGCTTGTTTCTATAGGAGTGGAACCGGCCAGGAGGCTTGTTTCTATCAGAGTGGAACCGGCCAGGAGGCTTGTTTCTATCAGAGTGGAACCGGCCAGGAGGCTTGTTTCTATCAGAGTGGAACCGGCCAGGAGGCTTGTTTCTATCAGAGTGGAACCGGCCAGGAGGCTTGTTTCTATACGAGTGGAACCGGCCAGGAGGCTTGTTTCTATCAGAGTGGAACCGGCCAGGAGGCTTGTTTCTATCAGAGTGGAACCGGCCAGGAGGCTTGTTTCTATCAGAGTGGAACCGGCCAGGAGGCTTGTTTCTATCAGAGTGGAACCGGCCAGGAGGCTTGTTTCTATCACAGTGGAACCGGCCAGGAGGCTTGTTTCTATCAGAGTGGAACCGGCCAGGAGGCTTGTTTCTATAGGAGTGGAACCGGCCAGGAGGCTTGTTTCTATCAGAGTGGAACCGGCCAGGAGGCTTGTTTCTATAGGAGTGGAACCGGCCAGGAGGCTTGTTTCTATCAGAGTGGAACCGGCCAGGAGGCTTGTTTCTATCAGAGTGGAACCGGCCAGGAGGCTTGTTTCTATAGGAGTGGAACCGGCCAGGAGGCTTGTTTCTATCAGAGTGGAACCGGCCAGGAGGCTTGTTTCTATCAGAGTGGAACCGGCCAGGAGGCTTGTTTCTATCAGAGTGGAACCGGTCAGGAGGCTTGTTTCTATCAGAGTGGAACCGGCCAGGAGGCTTGTTTCTATCAGAGTGGAACCGGCCAGGAGGCTTGTTTCTATCAGAGTGGAACCGGCCAGGAGGCTTGTTTCTATCAGAGTGGAACCGGTCAGGAGGCTTGTTTCTATCAGAGTGGAACCGGCCAGGAGGCTTGTTTCTATCAGAGTGGAACCGGCCAGGAGGCTTGTTTCTATCAGAGTGGAACCGGCCAGGAGGCTTGTTTCTATACGAGTGGAACCGGTCAGGAGGCTTGTTTCTATCAGAGTGGAACCGGCCAGGAGGCTTGTTTCTATCAGAGTGGAACCGGCCAGGAGGCTTGTTTCTATAGGAGTGGAACCGGCCAGGAGGCTTGTTTCTATCAGAGTGGAACCGGCCAGGAGGCTTGTTTCTATCAGAGTGGAACCGGCCAGGAGGCTTGTTTCTATACGAGTGGAACCGGCCAGGAGGCTTGTTTCTATCAGAGTGGAACCGGCCAGGAGGCTTGTTTCTATACGAGTGGAACCGGCCAGGAGGCTTGTTTCTATCAGAGTGGAACCGGCCAGGAGGCTTGTTTCTATACGAGTGGAACCGGTCAGGAGGCTTGTTTCTATCAGAGTGGAACCGGCCAGGAGGCTTGTTTCTATCAGAGTGGAACCGGCCAGGAGGCTTGTTTCTATCAGAGTGGAACCGGCCAGGAGGCTTGTTTCTATCAGAGTGGAACCGGTCAGGAGGCTTGTTTCTATCAGAGTGGAACCGGCCAGGAGGCTTGTTTCTATCAGAGTGGAACCGGCCAGGAGGCTTGTTTCTATAGGAGTGGAACCGGCCAGGAGGCTTGTTTCTATCAGAGTGGAACCGGCCAGGAGGCTTGTTTCTATCAGAGTGGAACCGGCCAGGAGGCTTGTTTCTATCAGAGTGGAACCGGCCAGGAGGCTTGTTTCTATCAGAGTGGAACCGGCCAGGAGGCTTGTTTCTATACGAGTGGAACCGGCCAGGAGGCTTGTTTCTATCAGAGTGGAACCGGCCAGGAGGCTTGTTTCTATACGAGTGGAACCGGCCAGGAGGCTTGTTTCTATCAGAGTGGAACCGGCCAGGAGGCTTGTTTCTATCAGAGTGGAACCGGCCAGGAGGCTTGTTTCTATACGAGTGGAACCGGCCAGGAGGCTTGTTTCTATCAGAGTGGAACCGGCCAGGAGGCTTGTTTCTATCAGAGTGGAACCGGTCAGGAGGCTTGTTTCTATCAGAGTGGAACCGGCCAGGAGGCTTGTTTCTATCAGAGTGGAACCGGTCAGGAGGCTTGTTTCTATCAGAGTGGAACCGGCCAGGAGGCTTGTTTCTATACGAGTGGAACCGGCCAGGAGGCTTGTTTCTATCAGAGTGGAACCGGTCAGGAGGCTTGTTTCTATCAGAGTGGAACCGGCCAGGAGGCTTGTTTCTATCAGAGTGGAACCGGCCAGGAGGCTTGTTTCTATACGAGTGGAACCGGCCAGGAGGCTTGTTTCTATCAGAGTGGAACCGGCCAGGAGGCTTGTTTCTATCAGAGTGGAACCGGTCAGGAGGCTTGTTTCTATCAGAGTGGAACCGGCCAGGAGGCTTGTTTCTATCAGAGTGGAACCGGTCAGGAGGCTTGTTTCTATCAGAGTGGAACCGGCCAGGAGGCTTGTTTCTATACGAGTGGAACCGGCCAGGAGGCTTGTTTCTATACGAGTGGAACCGGCCAGGAGGCTTGTTTCTATCAGAGTGGAACCGGCCAGGAGGCTTGTTTCTATAGGAGTGGAACCGGCCAGGAGGCTTGTTTCTATCAGAGTGGAACCGGCCAGGAGGCTTGTTTCTATAGGAGTGGAACCGGCCAGGAGGCTTGTTTCTATCAGAGTGGAACCGGCCAGGAGGCTTGTTTCTATCAGAGTGGAACCGGTCAGGAGGCTTGTTTCTATCAGAGTGGAACCGGCCAGGAGGCTTGTTTCTATCAGAGTGGAACCGGCCAGGAGGCTTGTTTCTATCAGAGTGGAACCGGCCAGGAGGCTTGTTTCTATCACAGTGGAACCGGCCAGGAGGCTTGTTTCTATCAGAGTGGAACCGGCCAGGAGGCTTGTTTCTATACGAGTGGAACCGGCCAGGAGGCTTGTTTCTATCAGAGTGGAACCGGCCAGGAGGCTTGTTTCTATCAGAGTGGAACCGGCCAGGAGGCTTGTTTCTATCAGAGTGGAACCGGCCAGGAGGCTTGTTTCTATCAGAGTGGAACCGGCCAGGAGGCTTGTTTCTATCACAGTGGAACCGGCCAGGAGGCTTGTTTCTATCAGAGTGGAACCGGCCAGGAGGCTTGTTTCTATAGGAGTGGAACCGGCCAGGAGGCTTGTTTCTATCAGAGTGGAACCGGCCAGGAGGCTTGTTTCTATAGGAGTGGAACCGGCCAGGAGGCTTGTTTCTATCAGAGTGGAACCGGCCAGGAGGCTTGTTTCTATCAGAGTGGAACCGGCCAGGAGGCTTGTTTCTATCACAGTGGAACCGGCCAGGAGGCTTGTTTCTATCAGAGTGGAACCGGCCAGGAGGCTTGTTTCTATAGGAGTGGAACCGGCCAGGAGGCTTGTTTCTATCAGAGTGGAACCGGCCAGGAGGCTTGTTTCTATAGGAGTGGAACCGGCCAGGAGGCTTGTTTCTATCAGAGTGGAACCGGCCAGGAGGCTTGTTTCTATCAGAGTGGAACCGGCCAGGAGGCTTGTTTCTATCAGAGTGGAACCGGCCAGGAGGCTTGTTTCTATAGGAGTGGAACCGGCCAGGAGGCTTGTTTCTATCAGAGTGGAACCGGCCAGGAGGCTTGTTTCTATCAGAGTGGAACCGGCCAGGAGGCTTGTTTCTATCAGAGTGGAACCGGTCAGGAGGCTTGTTTCTATCAGAGTGGAACCGGCCAGGAGGCTTGTTTCTATCAGAGTGGAACCGGCCAGGAGGCTTGTTTCTATCAGAGTGGAACCGGCCAGGAGGCTTGTTTCTATCAGAGTGGAACCGGTCAGGAGGCTTGTTTCTATCAGAGTGGAACCGGCCAGGAGGCTTGTTTCTATCAGAGTGGAACCGGCCAGGAGGCTTGTTTCTATCAGAGTGGAACCGGCCAGGAGGCTTGTTTCTATACGAGTGGAACCGGTCAGGAGGCTTGTTTCTATCAGAGTGGAACCGGCCAGGAGGCTTGTTTCTATCAGAGTGGAACCGGCCAGGAGGCTTGTTTCTATAGGAGTGGAACCGGCCAGGAGGCTTGTTTCTATCAGAGTGGAACCGGCCAGGAGGCTTGTTTCTATCAGAGTGGAACCGGCCAGGAGGCTTGTTTCTATACGAGTGGAACCGGCCAGGAGGCTTGTTTCTATCAGAGTGGAACCGGCCAGGAGGCTTGTTTCTATACGAGTGGAACCGGCCAGGAGGCTTGTTTCTATCAGAGTGGAACCGGCCAGGAGGCTTGTTTCTATACGAGTGGAACCGGCCAGGAGGCTTGTTTCTATCAGAGTGGAACCGGCCAGGAGGCTTGTTTCTATAGGAGTGGAACCGGCCAGGAGGCTTGTTTCTATCAGAGTGGAACCGGCCAGGAGGCTTGTTTCTATCAGAGTGGAACCGGCCAGGAGGCTTGTTTCTATCAGAGTGGAACCGGCCAGGAGGCTTGTTTCTATACGAGTGGAACCGGCCAGGAGGCTTGTTTCTATACGAGTGGAACCGGCCAGGAGGCTTGTTTCTATCAGAGTGGAACCGGCCAGGAGGCTTGTTTCTATACGAGTGGAACCGGCCAGGAGGCTTGTTTCTATCAGAGTGGAACCGGCCAGGAGGCTTGTTTCTATCAGAGTGGAACCGGTCAGGAGGCTTGTTTCTATCAGAGTGGAACCGGCCAGGAGGCTTGTTTCTATCAGAGTGGAACCGGTCAGGAGGCTTGTTTCTATCAGAGTGGAACCGGCCAGGAGGCTTGTTTCTATACGAGTGGAACCGGCCAGGAGGCTTGTTTCTATACGAGTGGAATAGTAGGAGAGTGCCGACACGCTTTGATCTCACCACAAAGCGGGGGGTGCCTATGGGCTATAGTTCCAAACACTGGAACTATCCCATTGAGATAGAATGAGTACTTCCTCATTCCATTGTTACAATGGGAGTCGACGCTAGTGTCGCCACTCTCTGACTAGATTACGCTGTTCCGTCCTACCTTCCCGCTGATCACCGTCACCGCGTTGGCGCAGATCATCTCCGCCGCTCGCACCTGGTCCTCGTCCAGCTCTATTGGGGGGAGGAGCCTCTCTGGGTCCGCCTCCTCCTCCTCGCCATCCCCGCTGGGCACGCCTGTCAAACAATCATTACAGAATTGCAGTTATTGTTTGCCTAATCATTTACATGTTGAAAAAATTTCATATATTATGTTCACACATTTTCAGAAATACTGGAAATAGCAGATCTACAAGCCCCCTCCTCACGTTTTGAGGTTGTAGATGTGCTATTTTTCAATCATTTCAGTGTACATACAAGTTATTTGTCATATCTGCTCTGTGCGCAACTTTTGTTCACGAAGCCCAAAAGTCAAACAGAAATTACATTTTAATTCAGACATGTTCCAATGTTCGACGACAGAAACACAATTAAATTCTTAATCGTAATAAATTATTTGAGGGACGATTAATCGTCAAGTAAAACGTCATACCGCTGGGCTCTGATGTGACCATGTTCTCATGAAGAGGTGGAACCGGGCCCGGTACAGGCTCCCCATCCTCCATCTCTCCGTGGTCACGGTGGCGGTGCTCTGCCGCCGCCGTGCCGCGGTGCTCCTCCTCCTCCGCGGCCTCCATCTTGGCCCTGCGGCGATCCACGGCCGCGGCGCGTAGCACCTCCCTGGCGTCCAGCGGGATCTTCCACTGCTCGCCCTGCAGAAGGCTGCGCAGGCACGCGCTGATGCCCGTCTCGTACGAGAACAGGTTGTGCAGCCCCACCTAGGGATGATGGGTAAATTAAATTCATCGGTCATCATGTCGGTATCGGCCCAGAGTAAGAGAGTGGCGACACTAGCGTTGACTCCCATTGTAACAATGGAATGTGGAAGTGCTCATTCTATCTCAATGGGATAGTTCCAATGTTTGGAACTATAGCCCATAGCACCCCGCTTTGTCTCAATGGGATAGTTCCAATGTTTGGAACTATAGCCCATAGCACCCCGCTTTGTCTCAATGGGATAGTTCCAATGTTTGGAACTATAGCCCATAGCACCCCACTTTGTCTCAATGGGATAGTTCCAATGTTTGGAACTACTGTATAGCCCATAGCACCTTGCTTTGCGGCGAGATCAAAGCGTGTCGCCACTCTCTTACTATTCCACTCGGTATCGGCCGATGTTGTCCTTCACCCATTTAGACCTGGTGTAACCTATACGTTGTTTTACCATAAATGCAGGCTGCACCCTCTGTGTCACATACAGTACACCTCTCATATACTGTAGCAACATCATTTATTTTTGAGTGGTGTAAACCACTCCTACAACTGGCTTTGTTAGTTTACGTGTCTGTTCGTACCAAAAAATGAGCATGGTTGCTATGGTCACCCAGTTCACACGGGTGTGATTTCATTACGTCAGACATTACTTCAGACCACAGTTGATCAGTCTATATAAGACCTTACACCACTCAGTTCACATGGGTGTGATGTTTTTAATAAGAATTGAAGGTTTTAGGAGGCGTTTTTTTTTTTAGAATCTGCCTCAGGTCTGAATGGGCTAAAATGCAATATCGGTATCGAATCGATATCAAAATATAGTGGTTATAGTCGATATTTTATTTTATAATAATTATGTTGATTGTATTTCTTTTTTTAAGCCTGAAAAAGCCTTTTGTGATGACGAAGGCTGTTTTCTGGAGAAGCTTTCAACGGGGTTGAAGTTGGAACATTTTTAAACATTAAAATGCTTATGTTATGCGATTTGGGGCCAACATTTCCACAATTCAGTGTTTAATATATGCCTTTTTCAGAATGGACAAAATATATATCATACCGACAGCGGATTATATATGAACAGCAATTAATCGGATATCGATATGGTCCAGAAATGTCATGCTTGGAGATTGCCCTAAATACATCTCATCATTTCTGAAATGGGACTCTGAGCCCTACCACACCAGATCAAGGACTCTGAGCCCTACCACACCCGGTCAAGGACTCTGAGCCCTACCACACCCGGTCAAGGACTCTGAGCCCTACCACACCAGGTCAAGGACTCTGAGCCCTACCACACCAGGTCAAGGACTCTGAGCCCTACCACACCCGGTCAAGGACTCTGAGCCCTACCACACCCTGTCAAGGACTCTGAACCCTACCACACCCGGTCAAGGACTCTGAGCCCTACCACACCAGATCAAGGACTCTGAACCCTACCACACCAGATCAAGGACTCTGAACCCTACCACACCCGGTCAAGGACTCTGAGCCCTACCACACCCGGTCAAGGACTCTGAGCCCTACCACACCAGATCAAGGACTCTGAACCCTACCACACCAGGTCAAGGACTCTGAGCCCTACCACACCCGGTCAAGGACTCTGAGCCCTACCACACCAGGTCAAGGACTCTGAGCCCTACCACACCCGGTCAAGGACTCTGAGCCCTACCACACCAGATCAAGGACTCTGAACCCTACCACACCAGATCAAGGACTCTGAGCCCTACCACACCAGATCAAGGACTCTGAACCCTACCACACCAGATCAAGGACTCTGAGCCCTACCACACCAGATCAAGGACTCTGAGCCCTACCACACCAGATCAAGGACTCTGAACCCTACCACACCAGATCAAGGACTCTGAGCCCTACCACACCAGGTCAAGGACTCTGAACCCTACCACACCAGATCAAGGACTCTGAGCCCTACCACACCAGATCAAGGACTCTGAACCCTACCACACCAGATCAAGGACTCTGAACCCTACCACACCAGGTCAAGGACTCTGAACCCTACCACACCAGATCAAGGACTCTGAGCCCTACCACACCAGGTCAAGGACTCTGAGCCCTACCACACCCGGTCAAGGACTCTGAGCCCTACCACACCAGATCAAGGACTCTGAGCCCTACCACACCAGGTCAAGGTCTCTGAACCCTACCACACCAGATCAAGGACTCTGAACCCTACCACACCAGATCAAGGACTCTGAGCCCTACCACACCAGATCAAGGACTCTGAGCCCTACCACACCAGATCAAGTCATTTCCCCAAATTCAAGGTACCAAAACCCAAAAGTTAACTCTGAACTTGGTAGATCTGCTTTTGGCTTCTGTGGCCCTGATACATGGAATGACCTGCAAACATTAAAATTGACCACATTGGTCCCCCTGAGTCGTTTTAAAACCTTGGTGAGCAAATACAGATCCCCACAACAGATCCCCGTAACTGTTTTAGATCATTCTGAAATTTGTCTTAGCTTTTTATTTGTAAACCTATGTAATTCACATGGATACCTTTTTTTATTTTATCTTCTGATGTATTTTGATGTTTTTCTGTATGATATTGTATTACTCAACGATGAGTTTAATTACTCAGTGTAATTTCGAGAATAAATAAAACTTGAATGAATGAATGAATGAATGAATGAATGAATGCGGCCCATCCCGAGCCCCGTACCTTCTTCTGCCTGTCGAACACCACCACGCCCAGCGTCCTCAGGAACTCCACGGCGTCCCAGGTGGCCCAGTCGGGGGTCCCCGCGTCCCCCCTCAGCCTGTCACACAGCAGCTGCTGGTCCATGTAGGTGCTGCCGGTGCGATAACAGTGCTTCTTCAGCCGGTCGTAGGCCCACAGCGCCGTGCGTTGCAGAGGAGGGATCCGGGCCAGCAGGTCGCAGTCCATGAAGGCCTGCAGCTGGGCCTCGCAGCGCGTCAGTTTCAGCTCCTTATACATCACCTCAAAAGGAGACGAGAAATAGACACAGAGTTAAGCCTGATAATATACAGGAAGGAACGCAAACACATATCTGTGATTTTCATCTAAATAGATTAGCGCCCCTCAAAACTAGGCTATCTACAAGCTCACAACGTGCCACATTGCGCCACAGTGTGATCTTCTGGATCGGCTATTTTAACTGTTTAAATATAATTTATTCACATTTAGGAACAACTTATCAGTAAAAAACATAATATGACCTTGACCTAGGTCAGGGGTGGGCAACTTTGACGATGGAGAGGAGCCACTATAATTCCACACTCACTCCCTAGGGCCATATATTACTGTCGTCGCAAAAATAGCCGATCTACAATCTACTGAGCTTGTAGATCGGCTATTTTTGCTATATTCGAATTGAAATCTTGAATTATTTTTTGCTATTTTTGAATTGGAATCCTGAAAATTGACATTTGTATGTAATTTCAAATGCCTTAAATTATACTTGTGTTGATCATTGAGTTACTAATTTAGACTGAAGTAATTACAGCGGGTCATGTTTGCATGTTGTGGAATTGTAACTGCTAAAACCAATATTATATCAGTATTCTGATATTAACCTGAGGGCCACATTAAGTGAATGTGGGGACCTAGGTCTAGAACTCTCCAACATGGGGATGGGTCGGTCTAGACCTCTCCAACATGGGGATGGGTCGGTCTAGAACTCTCCAACATGGGGATGGGTCGGGGAACTCTCCAACATGGGGATGGGTCGGTCTAGACCTCTCCAGCATGGGGATGGGTCGGTCTAGACCTCTCCAACATGGGGATGGGTCGGTCTAGACCTCTCCAACATGGGGATGGGTCGGGGGGCTCTATGGCTCTAACAACCAACCAACACAGCGGAGCCTCACATAGTTGAATCCCAGCTTCCACACGTCAGTCGTCAACATCTGCTCCAGCTGGTTCAGCAAGCTGGGATCCTCTTCCAGGTCTTCTGCTTCCTCCATCTCCTGTTGGGTCCCGCCGTTCTGTACGGCGGGACCCAGGGGTCCTCCGGGGGGTCCTGGCGTTGCTTGTGTGCGCGTAGTGGCATGTTGTGGCGGGTGGCATGATGATGTCGCCGTACTCTCTTTGCCCTTTTTAAGCAGCTGAAGGAAATGCCCGGGCAGCAGCGTAGGGAGGTAGGTCATCACCAGAGGGTAGAGAGAGGCCGCATGCACCTGCATTCCTGCATCTGTGACGACAACATAATGAGCATGCACCTGCATTCCTACATCTGTGACGACACAACATAATGAGCATGCACCTGCATTCCTGCATCTGTGATGAATAACACAACATAATGAGCATGCACCTGCATTCCTGCATCTGTGACGACAACATAATGAGCATGCACCTGCATTCCTGCATCTGTGATGAATAACACAACATAATGAGCATGCACCTGCATTCCAGCATCTGTGACGACACAACATAATGAGCATGCACCTGCATTCCTGCATCTGTGATGAATAACACAACATAATGAGCATGCACCTGCATTCCTGCATCTGTGACGACAACATAATGAGCATGCACCTGCATTCCTGCATCTGTGACGACAACATAATGAGCATGCACCTGCATTCCTGCATCTGTGACGACAACATAATGAGCATGCACCTGCATTCCTACATCTGTGATGAATAACACAACATAATGAGCATGCACCTGCATTCCTGCATCTGTGAGGAATAACACAACATAATGAGCATGCACCTGCATTCCTGCATCTGTGACGACAACATAATGAGCATGCACCTGCATTCCTGCATCTGTGACGACAACATAATGAGCATGCACCTGCATTCCTGCATCTGTGATGAATAACACAACATAATGAGCATGCACCTGCATTCCTGCATCTGTGATGAATAACACAACATAATGAGCATGCACCTGCATTCCTACATCTGTGATGAATAACACAACATAATGAGCATGCACCTGCATTCCTACATCTGTGATGAATAACACAACATAATGAGCATGCACCTGCATTCCTACATCTGTGATGAATAACACAACATAATGAGCATGCACCTGCATTCCTACATCTGTGATGAATAACACAACATAATGAGCATGCACCTGCATTCCTACATCTGTGATGAATAACACAACATAATGAGCATGCACCTGCATTCCTGCATCTGTGAGGAATTATACAACATAATGAGCATGCACCTTCATTCCTGCATCTGTGAGGAATTATACAACATAATGAGCATGCACCTTCATTCCTGCATCTGTGAGGAATGACACAACATAATGAGCATTAGGGTGTAATCCTGGGATCCAGGCTTCCCGCTGGTACAGCGCACGTCATTTCCCGGGAAATGGCTTCGGGAACCGTCGTCCCGGAGGTCTTTTTTTTTCTTGTTAGAAATTGCACTAATTACACTAATTACACTAATTACACGAATTACACTAATTACACTGCACATAGAGCACATATAGAGTGCGTTTTTTTCGTGCGTTTTGCAGATCCGAAATCCGCAATAAAAAACGTCAACGTCAACAAAGGCCTCGGGAGTTGCTAGAGGTCAAAAGAAGAAGTGAAAATAGCCGATCTACAAGCTCACAATGCTGCGCGAGCTTGTAGCTCTGCTATTTCCACTAATGTGGGTCCCAGGCAAACATAATTTTTTTGTGGGGGGGGGGTCTTGAGCTAAAAGGTTTAGGAACCACTGCCTTAGAAGGTTCCAGGGGGTCCCAGCAAAATGAGGACAACTGTAAACACTAAGCAATGCCTATCATTGTATTTTGGCCATTTAAAAATAGCGTATTGATCAGCTGTTTCAAAACTGTTTGACGAATGTTCTCTTATGGGGTCCCTCCCTGGCACAACACCTTTTCAAAATGGAGGTCCGCATACACATACATAATCAATTTGGGGTTCCTTGACATGAAAACGTTTTTTTGACAACCACTGTTCTCTGGGCAAGGGCGACAAAGGTTAAAGTTAAAGTCCTACTATTTGTCACATACGTATGCGACATTTGTTCTCTGCATTTGACCCATCTCTTGGAGCCATGCCGCGCTCGGGAATCATTCGTTGATTTGACCCCCCCAATCCAACCCATTGATGCTGAGTGCCAAGCAGGGAGGCATTGGGTCCCATTTTTACAGTCTTTGGTATGACCCGGCCGGTGGATCGAACCCCCGACCTCCCAGTTTCAGGGCGGACACTCTAACCACAAGGCCACCGAGCTGGTGACGAGGTCACTGAAACCTGCCCGACGACGACGACGACAACATACCTGACTTTGTGACTCTGGCTCGGATGCACTGCGCCGCTCCGACGTTCCCCCCTCGCTCGAAGTCGTCGAGCGCCTCCGCCAGGTTGAGGAGGGTCACGTCTCTGTCGGGCGGCAGCCACGCGAAGAACTGGGCGAGGAGCTCGGGCGGCTCCACGTCGCACGCCTTCAGGAACAGGGAGAGCAGCGGGCGCCAGCCGCGCCCGTCCAGGTCCGGACGCAGCCTGTAGGACGGGTAGCCCTGGACCACGTGCTTCTTGCCGCGTCGCCGCGCCACGCAGGTCACCTCCCACCACGGGCTGCGCAGAGCGAAGCGGCCCTCCACCTGGTGCCTGCTGCCGGAGACCATGTCCTGGAACGCCACTGGAAGGAGACCAATGAGAACTCATTAAGACCTGGAACACATCTGTGTCGATTTAAACCATGGCACTTTCAGCCGGTTTTTTTACATTTTAGCGATTGGGCAACCAAGTCTTATGCACACCTGTTAGGCTCAGAGACGGGTGCGTAGGCACTAGGCAGGCCTCTAACCACACCTGTTAGGCTCAGAGACGGGTGCGTAGGCACTAGGCAGGGCTCTAACCACACCTGTTAGGCTCAGAGACGGGTGCGTAGGCACTAGGCAGGGCTCTAACCACACCTGTTAGGCTCAGAGACGGGTGCGTAGGCACTAGGCAGGGCTCTAACCAGTAAAAGGCTCAGAGACGGGTGCGTAGGCACTAGGCAGGGCTCTAACCAGTAAAAGGCTCAGAGACGGGTGCGTAGGCACTAGGCAGGGCTCTAACCAGTAAAAGGCTCAGAGACGGGTGCGTAGGCACTAGGCAGGGCTCAGAGACGGGTGCGTAGGCACTAGGCAGGGCTCTAACCAGTAAAAGGCTCAGAGACGGGTGCGTAGGCACTAGGCAGGGCTCTAACCACACCTGTTAGGCTCAGAGACGGGTGCGTAGGCACTAGGCAGGGCTCTAACCACACCTGTTAGGCTCAGAGACGGGTGCGTAGGCACTAGGCAGGGCTCTAACCACACCTGTTAGGCTCAGAGACGGGTGCGTAGGCACTAGGCAGGGCTCTAACCACACCTGTTAGGCTCAGAGACGGGTGCGTAGGCACTAGGCAGGCCTCTAACCACACCTGTTAGGCTCAGAGACGGGTGCGTAGGCACTAGGCAGGCCTCTAACCACACCTGTTAGGCTCAGAGACGGGTGCGTAGGCACTAGGCAGGGCTCTAACCAGTAAAAGGCTCAGAGACGGGTGCGTAGGCACTAGGCAGGGCTCTAACCAGTAAAAGGCTCAGAGACGGGTGCGTAGGCACTAGGCAGGGCTCTAACCAGTAAAAGGCTCAGAGACGGGTGCGTAGGCACTAGGCAGGGCTCAGAGACGGGTGCGTAGGCACTAGGCAGGGCTCTAACCAGTAAAAGGCTCAGAGACGGGTGCGTAGGCACTAGGCAGGGCTCAGAGACGGGTGCGTAGGCACTAGGCAGGGCTCTAACCAGTAAAAGGCTCAGAGACGGGTGCGTAGGCACTAGGCAGGGCTCAGAGACGGGTGCGTAGGCACTAGGCAGGGCTCTAACCAGTAAACGAAATGCACATAAAGTGCACAAAGAGTGTGTATTAAAGGGATATTTTATTTCATCGTCTACTCAGTCTTATGTGAACACCCCGGGCAATTTATAAGTTACTTGATTCAGTATTTAGATATTTGATATTCATTGTAGCTGCCCCACCCCCTCCCTATACAAACCCATTATAACTTCAAACTCCATTTTAACCATGATAGATTCATCAAAAACACCCGACCTATTTTCTATTGACTGATAATGTCCTTCTAATACGTGAGGGGGTGTGGTTTTACATTTACTGTTTTCATTTATTTGTAATAATTATTTTGGAAAAGAAGCTCCTGCAGCTCCATGCAGCTCCTCCTCACAAAATCAAAAATAATTATTAAAAATAAATGAAAACAGTAAATGACAAACCACGCCCCCTCGCGTATTAGAGGGACAATATCAGTCAACAGAAAATAGGTCGGGTGTTTTTGATGAATCTATCATGGTTAAAGGACAACTTAACAGTAAAAGATGAGTGTCATTTTTTTTTCCATTTGCTGCTTTCTTTCGTTTTAGGGATTTTAGCTGTTTTTGACAGGGGGGCGGGGGCATTCGAGCATGGGGCTAAATATGTATTTTTTTACAAAATATTATGGCGATTTATTGTTTTATTATTTACTATACTCCTAATAAACCCCAGGAAATTACATCTGTCCACAAGAAAATCACAGGATCTACTGAATGTGAAAGTAGCCTACTGGGGGGAAGCCACACTGTGTGTCATAGGCTCAATGTCAGTTTGACACATTCAGTAGATCTTGTGATGTTTTGTGGCCAGATGTAATTTCCTGGGGTTTATTAGACTATAGTAAATAATTAAAAAAGAAATCGCTATAAAATGTTGTAAAATAATACATATTTAGCCCCATGCTCGAATGCCCCCGCCCCCCTGTCAAAAACAGCTAAAATCCCTAAAACGAAAGAAAGCAGCAAATGAAAAAAAAATGACACTCATCTTTTAGTTTCTCTGATAACATCCTAAAACATGAACCTTGGTTGAAAAAAACTAAAGTTGTCCTTTAAAATGGAGTTTGAAGTTATAATGGGTTTGTATAGGGAGGGGGTGGGGCAGCTACAATGAATATCAAATATCTAAATACTGAATCAAGCAACTTAATAACTGCCCAGGGTGTTCACATAAGACTGAGTAGACGATGAAATGACCAAAAGTTTTTTTTAAAGTGAAATACCCCTTTAACTGTTGTATAGGCCTAATAGGACTATAGGTGACAAGATCAAATGAGCTCACCTTTAACTGTTGTATAGGCCTAATAGGACTATAGGTGACATCAAATGAGCTCACCTTTAACTGTTGTATAGGCCTAATAGGACTATAGGTGACAAGATCAAATGAGCTCACCGAGGTCCATTGTGATTAGAAGCTGCGGATCCATGTATATGAATATTATATCTGTGTGGCTATACCTACTTTATATGAATATTATATCTGTGTGGCTATACCTACTTTATATGAATATTATATCTGTGTGGCTATACCTACTTTAACCCTAACCCTATACCTACTTTATATTATATCTGTGTGGCTATACCTACTTTTCACAGCGGATGCCTGAAGAAGGTCTTTCACTGAAACGTTGCCTAATAAAAGTGTTCATATTGCAAGTGCAGACGGTGTGCAGACGGTGTGCAGACGGTGTGCGGTGCGGGTCTTTGTGCACTTTATGTGCATTTCTTTTTTTACAATTTAGCTATTGAAAAATAGCAGATATACAAGCTCTGCGCTTGTATATCTGCTATTTTTGAAAAATCTTGAAAATGTGGTGCAAATCATTGAATAAATTAATATTCTTTCACAGCGAACGTTTTTAACTCAAATATTTGCTTCTGGGGGGCCCTGAAGCAACATATTTTCAGATGGGGGTCCAAATACATATCATTTTTGGGGTCCTACCGTCCTTGACATGACATCGTTTGAGAACCACCGACATGGGAACATTAGGATTTGTAAAATCAGGTCCTCAGGTGTAAAGGTCCTCAATCAGGTCCTCAGGTGTAAAGGGTCACATGGTGTAAAGGGTCACATGGTGTAAAGGGTCACATGGTGTAAAGGGTCACATGGTGTAAAGGGTCACATGGTGTAAAGGGTCACATGGTGTAAAGGGTCACATGGTGTAAAGGGTCACATGGTGTAAAGGGTCACATGCAGGTCCTCAGGTGTAAAGGGTCACATGGTGTAAAGGGTCACATGGTGTAAAGGGTCACATGGTGTAAAGGGTCACATGGTGTAAAGGGTCACATGGTGTAAAGGGTCACATGCAGGTCCTCAGGTGTAAAAGGTCACATGGTGTAAAGGGTCACATGGTGTAAAGGGTCACATGGTGTAAAGGGTCACATGGTGTAAAGGGTCACATGGTGTAAAGGGGCACATGGTGTAAAGGGTCACATGGTGTAAAGGGTCACATGCAGGTCCTCAGGTGTAAAGGGTCACATGGTGTAAAGGGTCACATGCAGGTCCTCAGGTGTAAAGGGTCACATGGTGTAAAGGGTCACATGCAGGTCCTCAGGTGTAAAGGGTCACATGGTGTAAAGGGTCACATGGAGGTCCTCAGGTGTAAAGGGTCACATGCAGGTCCTCAGGTGTAAAGGGTCACATGGTGTAAAGGGTCACATGGTGTAAAGGGTCACATGCAGGTCCTCAGGTGTAAAGGGTCACATGGAGGTCCTCAGGTGTAAAGGGTCACATGGAGGTCCTCAGGTGTAAAGGGTCACATGGAGGTCCTCAGGTGTAAAGGGTCACATGCAGGTCCTCAGGTGTAAAGGGTCACATGGAGGTCCTCAGGTGTAAAGGGTCACATGGAGGTCCTCAGGTGTAAAGGGTCACATGGAGGTCCTCAGGTGTAAAGGGTCACATGGAGGTCCTCAGGTGTAAAGGGTCACATGCAGGTCCTCAGGTGTAAAGGGTCACATGCAGGTCCTCAGGTGTAAAGGGTCACATGGAGGTCCTCAGGTGTAAAGGGTCACATGGAGGTCCTCAGGTGTAAAGGGTCACATGGTGTAAAGGGTCACATGCAGGTCCTCAGGTGTAAAGGGTCACATGGAGGTCCTCAGGTGTAAAGGGTCACATGGAGGTCCTCAGGTGTAAAGGGTCACATGCAGGTCCTCAGGTGTAAAGGGTCACATGGAGGTCCTCAGGTGTAAAGGGTCACATGCAGGTCCTCAGGTGTAAAGGGTCACATGGAGGTCCTCAGGTGTAAAGGGTCACATGGAGGTCCTCAGGTGTAAAGGGTCACATGGAGGTCCTCAGGTGTAAAGGGTCACATGGAGGTCCTCAGGTGTAAAGGGTCACATGCAGGTCCTCAGGTGTAAAGGGTCACATGCAGGTCCTCAGGTGTAAAGGGTCACATGGAGGTCCTCAGGTGTAAAGGGTCACATGGAGGTCCTCAGGTGTAAAGGGTCACATGCAGGTCCTCAGGTGTAAAGGGTCACATGGAGGTCCTCAGGTGTAAAGGGTCACATGGAGGTCCTCAGGTGTAAAGGGTCACATGCAGGTCCTCAGGTGTAAAGGGTCACATGGAGGTCCTCAGGTGTAAAGGGTCACATGGAGGTCCTCAGGTGTAAAGGGTCACATGGAGGTCCTCAGGTGTAAAGGGTCACATGGAGGTCCTCAGGTGTAAAGGGTCACATGCAGGTCCTCAGGTGTAAAGGGTCACATGCAGGTCCTCAGGTGTAAAGGGTCACATGCAGGATGCTTTGGACACTGCTCGCATTCCAACCACACAACGACTATGAGAGTCTAAATAATAAATATAAACATTGCCTCCAGTGTTTCCAAAAGCCAGAGGAAAATATTGGTATCGATCTGTGTGATCGATCTCTATACGTTGAGGATCTGTGTGATCGATCTCTATACGTTGAGGATCTGTGTGATCGATCTCTATACGTTGAGGATCTGTGTGATCGATCTCTATACGTTGAGGATCTGTGTGATCGATCCCTATATGTTGAGGATCTGTGTGATCGATCCCTATACGTTGAGGATCTGTGTGATCGATCTCTATACGTTGAGGATCTGTGTGATCGATCTCTATACGTTGAGGATCTGTGTGATCGATCTCTATACGTTGAGGATCTGTGTGATCGATCCCTATACGTTGAGGATCTGTGTGATCGATCTCTATACGTTGAGGATCTGTGTGATCGATCTCTATACGTTGAGGATCTGTGTGATCGATCTCTATACGTTGAGGATCTGTGTGATCGATCTCTATACGTTGAGGATCTGTGTGATCGATCTCTATACGTTGATTGAGGCTATTATAATAATTAGGCCAAAGATTGAGGGGACAAATACATCCTCCTCCTCATCATCATCGTCATCATCGTCATCATCATTCATTGATTGATTGATTGAAGTATTTATTAAGTTTGCAGAATTACAGTACATTTCAAGCACAACTCAATACAAAGACTGTTAACTGTGAGTGGACGATACCATAAAGCATTACACTTATAGTACAGTCACTGGAAGGGGGTATCATGCACCCCCCGGAATTATACTTCTAATCAGTGTTTTCTTATTGGAAAAAATGTGCTGAAAATGATGAGCTATGATAAAAAGTTGTCAAAATGTCCCACCTACCTCAAAACCCCCTTTTTGGTATATGGCTCTGGCAAAATTGTGTAAAGGCAAATATTAATTCACTAAAATTACATAAATAGACATGGTGGTCTGAAATTGGTCATGGAGTATCTTGACACATAGGGGTAAGTAGCAGAACAGGATTTGGTTTGTTGCTACCATTATATTCTTAAATATGACCCACATCATCCTCAGAAACACCAAACAATATGGTGTCCGCTTGACTAATAACAACAAAGATGGTTATTTTCCAACACATTATGGTGAGTATCACTGCCTCACTTGTATATATAAAACTTCTCATATCCCTAAGCTTCAATTTGAGCCCAAGATAACCTTTCTATCTTGTAAATTACTCTTTCTGTAGCCAAAATTCTGAACTATACCTCAAATCGGTGAAAATTGTATATTCAGTCAGTATCAGCTATACATTTGGAATAAATTAATGAATGACTGAGTTTGAACTCACTCCACATCATGGAATATTTCTTACTTGAATAAGCTATGTTAAAAAGTTTGTGTCCCATCTACCATTTTTAAGCAAATGAGTGCCTCCATTATCAAAATAATCGATTTTCACTATATCTCAGCCAATATTGCACTTAAATGAACAAATAAGGTGTCTAGACCTATGTTTTGAGGGTCGAGGATCTCAGTGAAACTATTCCTAAAGTGACCACATGTGCCCGTGGCATGCTGGTCAGTGCCGATTAAATCAATTCCTCTATCTCGTCAGCTTCTTGTCCATGCTCTCCAGACAGTGTCAAGGAGATCAACCAGTGAGGTTGGTAGGACTGCACTGCAGGACACACTGGATTAAAAAACTCTTTAGTTTCAACCCCCCCTGCCCTTCATCATAGGGTTTTGGTTTTTCCAAAAAAGCTTCATCAGCTCGTTTGTATAAGACACGGTGGTTCTCTTCAGAGCAGAGTAGCATGGAGGAAGACGAGCCAGGTCAACTTTAGATTTAGAAATGAGTTTGTCATCTGCCCCCACCACTATTTCACTGAAGACTTACAATTCAAATAGCTCAAGCCAAGCCATGTGGCCCATAGGGCAGGAGCCTAACAAGTACATTCCCTGGCATGACTAGTATGTCGCAGGGACTTACACCAATCCAACCCTTTGGTATTACCCAGCTGGGGATCGAACCCCTGACCATCCAGTCTCAGGGCGGACGCTCTAACTACAAGGCCACTGAGCTGTTGATGATATCCAGGGCCTCTTGAGGGTGTGTACAGAATGGAACCAAATGGACCTGTAAGCCTTGCAGAGCCATGAGGCCCATAGGGCAGGAGCCTATCTCCTGTTTCTGTAGTAGGAGGCAGCTTGATGTACAAGTACACCCCCTGGACATGACGCTAGTATGTATCAGGGACTTACCCCAATCCAACCCTTGATGCTGAGTGCCAAGCAGGGACAAGCAGGGATGTACTGGGTTCCATTTTTCTGAGTCTTTGGTATGACCCGGCCGGGGATCGAACCCCGACCTCCCAGTCTCAAGGCAAACGCTCTGACCACAAGGCCACTGATGATATGCAGGGCCCCTTACGGGTGTGCAACTCTGAATGTACAAATGGAACCAAATGGACCTGTAAGGGTTATGGGGGTCCTTCAAATGTGCCTTGTGCTACACTATATGGAACAGATCCTTAATTAGTATAGTTGGAGCAATTCATCTGTCTGCTGTATGGACAGAGTTGCGAGTCTTCAGTATGGTAAATGGTGCATTTATAAAGCGCCTTTATCCAAGGCGCTTTACATAGATTGTGCATTTCATTCACCCATTCACACACACATTCATACACTGATGGCAGCGGAAACCATGCAAAGCACCAACCTGCACATCGGGAGCTGTTAGGGGTTCAGTGTCTTGCTCAAGGACACTTCGACACTAACTCTGGGGGAGCCCGGGTTTGAACTGGCAACCTTGTGGTTGCCATCCAGCCACTCTAGCTGAGCCACCGCCGCCCCAGTGGACGTCACCCGTGCCAAGTTGCTGCGGACAATGGTGGGGGCAAATGACAAACTCCTTAAATCTAAAGTTGACCTGGCTCGTCTTCCTCCATGCTACTCTGCTCTGAAGAGAACCATCGTGTTGCCTTATACAAGCGAGCTAATGAAGCTATTGTGGTAAAAACAAAACCATATGAAGGGCAGAGATGGATGAAAATCCTTGTCATTGGAGACCATGGACAAGAAGACAAAAAGACTGATGAGTTCTATGAACACGATGACTGATTAATGTGACATTTGTGCATTTTGTTCTTTATGGTGCAGGCTAGGGTGGTCACTGTTTGTACACTGTTTACATTTTTGCCTTTGAGTGTGTATAGGAATAGGATGGAATACTGTTACAGGAAGGGCAGCCGAAAGGAAATGGCGCAAGACAAAGCTACCTGATGACCTATCCCACTTTCACTCACTCCTCTCTGCCTTCTCCCTCTCACTAACCACTGCTAAAACCTCTTTCTACCACACCAAAATCCAATCCTGTACTTCTAACCCAAGGAAGCTCTTCTCCACTTTCTCCTCCCTCCTTAAGCCCCCTCCCCCCACCCAACCTTCATCCCTCACTGCTGATGTTTTTGTCAACTACTTCGAGAAGAAGGTTGACGATATCAGCAGCTCCTTCCCCCCCCTCCCCCATAAAGTGGCATCTGACTCAACCAACACTAACCCCAACACACCATGCATGTCCTCCTTCTCTCCTCTTTCCCCAGACGAGGTCCTACAACTAGTGACTTCCACTAGACCTACCACCTGTCCTCTCGACCCTGTCCCGTCTCCAATCTTCCAGACCATCGCACCTGATCTGCTCCCCTTCATCACCTCCATCATCAACACCTCAGTAACCTCAGGCTGCGTCCCATCTGCCCTCAAGTCAGCCAGAGTAACACCACTCCTCAAGAAACCAACCCTTGACCCCTCAGATGTCAAGAACTACAGACCGGTATCACTCCTTTCATTTCTATCAAAAAGCATTGAACGTGTTGTCTCCAACCAGCTCTCTCTCCATCTCTCACATAACAACCTGCTAGATCCCAACCAGTCCGGATTCAAAAAAGCCCACTCCACAGAAACTGCCCTGCTGGCAGTCACAGAAGCACTACATGCTGCCCAGGCTGCTTCCCACTCTGCAGTCCTGATTCTCCTAGACCTATCAGCAGCATTTGACACAGTGAACCACCAGCTGCTCCTAGACACCCTAGCGGATCTAGGCATCGGCGGGACGGCACTAAAGTGGTTCTCCTCTTACCTCACCGACCGGACCTACCAGGTCTCCTGGAAAGGTCTGTTATCATCCCCCCGAACCCTCCAAACTGGGGTCCCACAGGGATCTGTACTTGGTCCCCTCCTTTTCTCACTGTACACTAAATCCCTTGGCACTATCATCTCTGCTCACAATATATCCTATCACTGTTATGCCGATGACACACAACTGTTTCTATCCTTCCCCCCCTCTGCCACCCAGGTGGAAGAGCGCATCACTGCTTGCCTGGCTGACATCTCACAGTGGATGTCCTCCAACCACGTCAAGCTGAACCCAGACAAGACTGAGCTTCTCTTCTTCCCAGCTAAGTCCTGCCCGATGCGGGAGCTAACTATTTCCGTAGACAACGCCCTGGTAACGTCTGTCCCAACAGCCAGGAACCTTGGTGTTGTCCTGGACAGTCAGCTCTCGTTCAAAACTCACATCACAGCTGTCACTCGATCCTGTAGGTTCACACTCTATAACATACGACGAATTAGACCGTTCCTCACCCAGGAATCATCCCAGCTCCTAATCCAGACAACAGTCCTGTCAAAACTTGACTATTGTAACTCTCTCCTTACTGGCCTACCGGCATGTGCACTGAAGCCTCTCCAACTGATCCAAAATGCCGCAGCTCGCTTGGTCTTCAACCAGCCAAAATTCTCACATGTCTCCCCCCTGCTCCGCTCCCTGCACTGGCTCCCGGTCGCTGCCCGCACAGAATACAAAACTCTGATGTTGGCATTTAAAGCAACCAAAGGTATGGCTCCCCCATATCTTGCCAGCATGATTGAACCCTACAAACCCTCCCGCGCACTCAGATCAGCCAACGCAGGGAAGCTGGAAGTACCCTCACTAAAAACGCCGGGACAACGCTCCACACGTCCCAAACTCTTCTCCCTTCTGGCCCCAAAACTGTGGAATGCACTTCCCGTTGCAATCAGAACTGCAGCATCACTCCCGATCTTCCGCCGTAGTCTGAAAACCCACCTTTTCAGACTCCATCATGGCCCATAGCACTTACCCTACCCCCTTAGACAGCACTTCTTAGACTTATATAGCATTTGAAACAGACTTATAGCATGTCATGTAGACAGCACAATAAGTGCATTGTATGTAGTCATAGCACTTCATAGTATATATGTACAGCATAGTATAGCATATATGTGTAGTTTATATGTATATTGTCATTATATAGATATGTTCTAGTTATAGTTTATATGTATAGTGTCATTATATAGATATGTTCTAGTCACGGTCTTAGCTTACGCATGTTTCGCGATAAATGCATTTTTTTACATATGTGATGTATTCCCATGCTTTTTGTTCTTGCCTATTGTAAGTCGCTCTGGATTAAGAGCGTCTGCTAAATGCCTAAATTGTAAATTGTAAATTGTGTGACTGTTTGAATTTTGTACTGCATATTGCAGGCCATTCTATAGCGTGTATACTGCCGTATACTATTGTTCATACTAAGGATGTTTTTAGTTTGTGATGTTATGCTATAGTATATTCTAAATTATAAAGCTTGCTTAAAAGCACAGCACCTGTCTAGATACCTTATTTGTAAAGTTATATGCAATATTGGTATCTCTTACTTGGTATAAATGTGACTTTATTGTAATGGCAGCACTGATTTATACACCAGCATGCCACTGGCACATGTGGTCACTTTAAAAATAGTTTCACTGAGATCCTTGACCCTCAAAACATAGGTCTAGACACCTTATTTGGTCATTTAAGTGCAATATTGGCTGAGATATAGTGAAAATCGATTGTTTTGATAATGGTGACACTCATTTGCATTAAAAATGGTAGATTGGACACTTTGCCAACTTTTTAACATGGCTTATTCAAGAAATATTCCATAATGTGGAGTCAGTTCAAACTCAGTCATTCAATCATTCATTCCAAATGTATAGCTGATACTGACTGAATATACAATTTTCACCGATTTGAGGTATAGTTAGTATATCATTTTGGCGACAGAAAGAGTCATTTACAAGATAGAAAGGTTATCTTGGGCTCAAACTGAAGCTTAGGGATATGGGAAGTTTTCTATATACAAGTGAGGCAGTGATACTCACCATAATGTGTTGGAAAATAACCATCTTTGTTGTTATTAGTCAAGCGGACACCATATTTCTTTGTGTTTCTGAGGATGATGTGGGTCATATTTAAGAATATGATGGTAGCAACAAACCAAATCCTGTTCTGCTACTTACCCCTATGTGTCAAGATACTCCATCACCAATTTCAGACCACCATGTCTATTTATGTAATTTTAGTGAATTAATATTTGCCTTTACACAATTTCGCCAGAGCCATATACCTAAAAGGGGGTTTTGAGGTAGGTGGGACATTTTGACAACTTTTTATCATAGCTCATCATTTTCAGCACATTTTTTCCAATAAGAAAACACTGATTAGAAGTATAATTCCGGGGGGTGCATGATACCCCCTTCCAGTGACTAGACTATTAAGTTTACAAGAGGGTCCACCGTTTTCAATTCATCAAAACATTTAGAAACTACAAATACCATCCGATATACACTTCTATAGGCTATAGCCAAAAACAGGAAATCATCATAGAGGTAAAAAGGGGGAAAAAACATATAGGGCTCCAATTTTGCAAAACATTTTTGAATAGTTAAAATGGCCAGTCTACAAGCTCACTGTGTCAATGTAGATTGACTAGTTGAACTATTCAAAAATGTTTTTTCAAAATAGGAAAAAAAAAGGAAATAAGTTGAGGGATAAGGGGTTTATATCGGTGACGGAAATGGAGCCCAGAGGGTCCACTCACCTTCACCGCGGGGGGGCAGGGAGGACCGCAGCTTGTGTCCTCCTCCCTGCATCTCACTCATGTCCAGGAACTCTGGCTGGCTCTCCTCCTCCTCCTCCTCCTCCTCCTCTGAGCCACAGTCCTCCTCATCGCCTCCTCCAGCAGCAGCTCCTCTGATCCTTTCAGGGGGTGGCAGAATGTAACCGATCAGGGTGATGTCCCCCACGGGAGTCCCTAAAAGGGACGTGCTGCTCTGTGACTGTGATGACATGTTAGATGGTCTCTCTGGGCTCAGTGGGGCTGCCCGCCTGTCCCTCTACTCTGCTGGGACTGCAGTGGTGGGACACTGGGACTCCTCTCCTCCGTGTCTGTCCCTCTACTCTACTCCGCTGGGACTGTGTGTGGGTATGTGGGACTCCTCTCCTCCGTGCCTGTCCCTCTGCCCTGGGACTGTGTGCTGTGTGGGTCGGGACTCCTCTCCTCCGTGCCTGTCTGTCCCTCTATCTACTCTGGTGGGACTCGATCCTCCGTGCCTGTCCCTCTGCCCTGGGACTGTGTGTGCTGTGTGGGTCGGGACTCCTCTCCAGTCTCCTCCGTGCCTGTCCCTCTGCCCTGGGACTGTGTGTGCTGTGTGGGTCCTCTCCTCCGTGCCTGTCCCTCTGCCCTGGGACTGTGTGTGTTGTGTGGGTCGGGACTCCTCTCCTCCGCGCCTGAACACTGTTGTTTTGGTTCGAAGTGCACATCACGTGTCGCGTTCAAGGAAGGAAGTTATTTTTTCGAGCATAACATAAAACAAATGTGAAGGTTATACTGCCACCAAGTGGTCAGGGAAAGTACAGTAACTCAGAGTATCAATTCTGCAGGTTTAGTTGTAGGCCTATTACATTTTTGTTTTAAGACGTTTCTGTTTTTAATACCTATCAGAAAGAATTACACATTCTTCATATTCTTCTTTTAATTTAACAATAACAAAAAAAAAGCACATGACACCACTAACTCAGATTTAGGGTAAATTTTGTTATGATATTTTTCATTATTTTATCACACAAACAGTTGTGAGGATATCTGACATCACTCACTCACTCACTCACTCACTCACTCACTCACTCACTCACTCACTCACTCACTCACTCACTCACTCACTTTTTTGATGAATTGAACAAGGTGGACCCTCTTGTAAATGCGTTATGGTGTCGTCCACTCACAGTTAACAGTCTTTGTATTGAGTTGTGCTTGAATTGTACTGTAATTCTTCAAACTGTTAATAAATATTTCAATCAATCAATCAATCAAAACTCACACACACACACACACACACACACACACACACACACACACACGCACGCACGCACGCACGCACGCACGCACACACACACACACATACACACACACACACACACACACACACACACACACACACACACACACACACACACACACACACACACACACACACTTATCCTACAACAACAAAGTAGGCTATCGTTTAGTTTTGGGTCTGAGAGGCAAATCTCATCAAATGGTGGTCTTGATGATGAACGCCATTGCAAAATACACACAAATAAAGTTTAACTTTTTGAATTATATTACGGAAGAAAATGAACATTTACAAAATTATATATATATATATATATATATATATGTATGACCTCAATGACCTCTCAGGTCGGCCATGTGCTCTGCCCCCCTGATGGAGATCGGGGGTGACAGGAGCGGAGGTGTGGCGGGTCGATGTGGCTGCTCAGGCTGGCACCGGGTGGGCCAGATTAGTGGGTGCCAGGCCATTGGTGCCGGCGGTGGCGACACTTTTGGCGCTAGGGCTGGATCTGGTTCGCCCGGTGCTGACCCGAGTGGCTGGTATCAGCCCGCTGGGCCTCTGTCCCTCCCTTCCTGTGTCTTGTTTTTTGTTTTGCAGTCCTTTTGTGTTTTACATTTGTATCTGTATTTGTAGAATATTATTCCATGTATTTCATATGTGTGTTTGTTTGTTTGTGATTTGTTAATGTACCTGCACGGGCGAAGGGTGGGGGGAGGGGGGGGCTTAAAGTGTATGTGAATAAATTAATCATGTAAATAATTGAATTAAAAGCTGTCTTGTTTTGTTGTGGTTTAAATGTTAAACATGAGTTAATTGGTATAACTTTACTTTGGAGTACAAACATCTAGTAACTAACCCCTAACTAAACATTAATTGAGTTTACTTTGAGTTTTTTTCCCCCTCCCCTGTACCCCACCCCCCTCCCCCCGTCCAGAGACAGCAAACAGATGCAAGGATAGAGTATATATGCACAAAAAATACAAAAATACAAAAAACAAAACAAAACAATAAAGGCACAAAAACTGTAAAGAAAAAGAAAAAAGAAAAAAGATAGATATATGCATACACACACACACACACACACACACATGTATACAGTACATATATGCATACACACACACACACACATGTATACAGTACATATATGCATACACACACACACACACACACACACATGTATACAGTACATATATGCATACACACACACACACACACACACACATGTATACAGTACATATATGCATACACACACACACACACATGTATACAGTACATATATGCATACACACACACACACATGTATACAGTACATATATGCATACACACATACACACACATGTATACAGTACATATATGCATGGTCAATATTGTTAATCAATAGAAGTAATGGTAGTAACCGCCACCAGCAATCATACTCCGGGGAAGGTAGATGTATTCCGGCCACATCGACCCCAGTCCCCAAAACATGGGGGTTGCTTATTGCCGTCGTGCGTTGCTTATTGCAGCCGTAGGTTGCAATAAAGGGGTATTTTTTGTCATAGTTTATTGCGAATTACGTCGCCATGGTAAAGCGTGACGGAAAGAAAAGCACAAGCACACCATCCGAGCCGCACGTTTTGACGTATATGTTGCGGGAATTGGTTAAACAGTGCGGCCGGCCATAGGCGTCAAACTTTGAAAAAAAGGACAATACAAGTTTCAACAGTGTTTTAACAACACACTGTTGTCAACACACTGTTGTCAACACACTGTTGCCCCTAAAACAGAGTCAATAGCCGAAGAGTCGATAGCCAAAAAGGTCCATAGCCCAAAACCGTCCATAGCCCCAAAACCGTCCATAGCCCAAAACCGTCCATCGCCCCAAAAACCGTCCATGGCCCAAAAACTGGACCACCGCCCATCCGACCGACTTGAGACGCGCCGAGAGTTCCTTTCACACCGAGGGGAGGTTGTTCTCATCGGTCGTGCAGCAGAAATGTTTTATCAACACGATGATCAGGATCAGCAGCGCGGCAGCCACGAATGAGAGCAGGCCTACTAGCGCTGGGAAGATGATCGCTTCGTCTGTCGGGTAGAGAAGAGGGAAGGTCAGCGTCTCGTCAGACTCCACCGGACCCAGCTGGTGGTCAGAGCGGCAGTTGAAGCGCGCGCCCACGTCCCCCCTGGTGGCCGCGTAGCGCAGAGAAGAGGAGGTGGTGGACAGGCCCGTTCCGGGGTTCGTCGTCACGGTGGAGACCACTGTGATGCGTGTCCCGTCGGTTATCAGCGGCAGGCCGTTCCTCTGCCACGTGATCTGGGCGGCAGGGTGGGCGCCCCTCACCACGCACGTTCCCAACGGCACGGGTCTGTCCTTCTCCAGGCGTTCCGCCTTGTCCACGATCTCGGGCTGGACCGTGGTGTAGACCTCGACGGAGACGCTGTGCACCCGCACGTCGTACCGGGAAAGCACCACGCAGGTGTAGACCCCGCGGTCCGCCAGCACGCTCCGTTCCATAACCAGGCCGGATCTGTCGTCGATGCTGATCCGGTGCTGCGCGGCGCCGTGGCTGTCTGTCGGGGCCAGCTCAGCATGGTGGGTGGACTTGTGGAAGTCAGGGCTGTCCGTTGGGTCCAGATCAACGTCTTGGGTGTCCTCGTCAAAGTATTTGGTCAACACCAGCATGGTGCCGTCGCCCTGCACGTGTCTCCACGTGGTGAGAACCAGCTTGTCCCAGGCGGCGGTGCTGTCGTCACAGGGCACCACGGTGGTCTCTCCGTACATGCCGACGACCGTTTCCGTGCCCCGCGCCGGAGCGAGCGTCCCGGGGCCGACGAGCAGGGCGATCAACAAGAGGAACAAATTCATCTGGAGGCCGTTGTAGTTTAGAATCCGAGTTATTTTCTTTTGGGATGAATCCGAGAGCGTTGCTTTCATTTAAAATATTATTTCCTGAGATTGCTGCTCCTTTTATTCTGTCGGTTGCAGCGCTAGTGCATCGTCACTGTGATGTCACGATGAGTCACTCATAACCATATATGGAGTCTATGATGTCAGACATATGTCATTTAGCTCCATATATGGAGTATGATATCAGACGGTAGTTACTCTGACTGCAATCAGGTTGCTATGGTAACCACAGCAAATTCAACAGTGGAAGTGATTGTGTCAGAGTACCTACCCACTGTACCCGCCTGTCCCTTTTGTGACCATATATGGAGAACCCTGTATCTGCCTGTCCCTTTTGTGACCATGGAGAACCCTGTATCTGCCTGTCCCTTTTGTGACCATGGAGAACCCTGTATCTGCCTGTCCATTTTGTGACCATGGAGAACCCTGTATCTGCCTGTCCATTTTGTGACCATATATGGAGAACCCTGTATCTGCCTGTCCATTTTGTGACCATATATGGAGAACCCTGTATCTGCCTGTCCATTTTGTGACCATATATGGAGAACCCTGTATCTGCCTGTCCCTTTTGTGACCATGGAGAACCCTGTATCTGCCTGTCCCTTTTGTGACCATATATGGAGAACCCTGTATCCGCCTGTCCCTTTTGTGACCATGGAGAACCCTGTATCTGCCTGTCCATGTCAATGTCATGCCATTTATTGAGATCTCTGATATTGCCCATACATCGGCATGCCCATATATGGGTACTGGTATTGTTGGAAAGACCAAACCATGTATTAGGCTGCCTTGCAGAGGGCCTTTGATTGGACTGATTGAGACTGCATTACAGTGCAGAGGGCCTTTGATTGGACTGATTGAGACTGCATTACAGTGAGACGTCTACCTTGCAGAGGGCCTTTGATTGGACTGATTGAGACTGCATTACAGTGAGACACCTGTGCAGAGGGCCTTTGATTGGACTGATTGAGACTGCATTACAGTGAGACACCTGTGCTGTTAATGGTTAATGTGGTTAAACCCTAACGTGACATGGATGCGTTCCAGGTCTCAATGGATTAATCATAATGTAGTAGGTTCAGCTTGCTCTGCAGAGAGAGTTCAGTTTTCAGTTTGTCTTTGACAGAGCAACACCTCCTTTAGACTGTGCGTCAATGACGATATGTAGGCCTAAGTGTATTTTGTCCATGTTATCACAGTACATATAGGCTTATGTAACAGTTTGATGGTCAACCTAAGTTTGCTGTTACTATTTATTGTTTGTATGATAACTTTGTGACATTATGGATGTTTAGACAGACAATTGTTATGGATGTTTCTGTAATGTTTAGGAATGTATTTTGCCTATGAAAGCTTTGGATGTTCTGTATAACCAGAGATTGTACTGATTATTATTGTCTATGTCTTTTGTTTATGCACAGACCACACACATTTGTTTGCTACCTAATGCAAGTAAAGCAAGCTACATTACCCAAACAATGTGCTATATATTTTGTTTGAGGGGCGCTAGCCCCTCCTATGCCCAGCTTTGTGTATTTGTGTGTACCACATAGTGACAATTTGATTGGCTGAGCACAGAATGTGATGTATGATGATGCATGACGATAAGAGCGCCCCTCACTTCACACAAGTGTGATTTTATTATATATTTTTTAATCCTGTTCATTTTTCATTATAACTTTTCTGCACAATGCCTTGATTTATAGAAGCCGAGAGACAAAGTTAGCATAAGGAAATGCAGGCTATCTATCTATGGAAAAAACAAAAACGAAGATGGACGCTGGTTAAGAAAGATTAGGCTATCCTGATCTTTCACTCCACTGTCCTGGCTAGACCAACCCACGGAGAGTCCAGATGGGGGTGTGAAGTGCCTTTATCTGCTAATCCCACCAACAATGACGCAGTGCACGTGCACCCCCGGTGCACGTGCGTGCGCATATACTCTACTACATGTACTGGTGGTGGCGCCGTTGTGGTGCCCCTGACCTCGCCCAGGGGTGCCTCTGAGGGCTGAAGTCTATTGGCCACATTCAGTCGAAATCACCGACATTGCAGCTGTAGGGAAAGCTTGAATTATCCTCTTTCAATCTGTAAAGTTTTTGTTTAATGAAAATCCACTGTAGACATGTTATGAGCTACTTCCTTTCAAGAAATTCCTTGCAGATGATTATTTATTTTCTAAGTATCAGAGTATGGAAGCGCTCGTTATCAGTAAAGCAACCTCCTGCTGCCTGCTGCACTATGTGCACATTCAAAACAGGTGGTACGCATGGGCCATTGAGTGATTTTCAACGAGCGCTTCCAAACTCCAGCACTTCATCACATGCAAGGATTCTCTTGACAGGAAGTAGCTCATAAAATGTCTACGGTGGATTTTTATGAAACAAAAACGTTACAGATTGAAAGAGGATAATATAAGCTTTCCCTACAGCTGCAATGTTGGTGATTTTGACGTTGTTTAATATAATTAGATAGGACTTTTCTGTGTGGATGAATGGGCTGTCTATGGGAAGTGTCACCTAGGTATCACCTTGCTGGCAAGATGGCTGCGGTCTGAATATGGCCAATTCAGGGCTGCTGGAGTCGCATGCCGATAAGCGGAGAATCATCACAGCCTCGTCAACATGCAACACGGTGGGGCGACCTACCATGTCAAACGCTCGAGAATGCGTTGGGTTTGGAGGCCAGATACACGTGTGTGTGTGTGTGTGTGTGTGCGTGTGTGTGTGTGTGTGTGTGTGTGTGATTTCCTTGTGCACAGAATTCTTGTCTGTTTGCATTATATTATATTATTTAAAATATTGACGTATATTATACATCTATCTATGAATGCACCAGCCTCTCTCTGTGTACGTCTGTAATCCACGTAACTCGAGAACCGTTCGCCCCACCGGCTTTCAAATTCGACACGTGCGTTCCACACCACAGCAGGGGGTGCAGTGTCCGGTGTCGAGTCGGTCGGACCCACGGTTGTCCAGAACCGCCACAAAAAGGCCTCTGGACCGGGCCCCTGCCCAGCGTCCATATATGGAGCTGGCCTGTTCTGACCTCACAAGTTCACAACACTCCATATTTGGGCATGGCTGACACAGAACTCCACAAGCTGGCTGCATAGACTCCATATTTGGGCATAAAAGCGAGACAGACATAATATCTGGGTTGGGCATGCATTTCCAACTCGCATCGTTCCAAGTACCGCTGTAGAGGCCCCACCACGGGCGCCGCTCTAGTATTACAAAATCACACTTGTGTGAAGTGAGGGGTGCCCACTGTGGGCCACATGACGTCACTGCTTAAAGCAAACATTAAAGGTCCATAGACGTGGCTGCCATGAGACGTCATTTCAGAAAGCCAGAAGTTGGGAGGGGATAATATTGACTTCTATAGTATATTATGGAAGTGGATGACGATGGAATGGACACCTTCATGACTTCTATAGTATATTATGGAAGTGGATGAGGATGGATGGACACCTTCATGACTTCTATAGTATATTATGGAAGTGGATGAGGATGGAATGGACACCTTCATGACTTCTATAGTATATTATGGAAGTGGATGAGGATGGAATGGACACCTTCATGACTTCTATAGTATATTATGGAAGTGGATGAGGATGGAATGGACACCTTCATGACTTCTATAGTATATTATGGAAGTGGATGAGGATGGAATGGACACATTCATGACTTCTATAGTATATTATGGAAGTGGATGAGGATGGAATGGACACATTCATGACTTCTATAGTATATTATGGAAGTGGATGAGGATGGAATGGACACATTCATGACTTCTATAGTATATTATGGAAGTGGAGGACGATGGAATGGACACATTCATGATGGAATGGATACATTCATGATGTAATGGACACATTCATGATGGAATGGACACATTCATGACTTCTATAGTATATTATGGAAGTGGAGGACGATGGAATGGACACATTCATGATGGAATGGATACATTCATGATGGAATGGATACATTCATGATGGAATGGACACATTCATGATGGAATGGACACATTCAGATGGAATGGACACATTCATGATGGAATGGACACATTCAGATGGAATGGACACATTCATGATGGAATGGACACATTCAGATGGAATGGACACATTCATGGAGCCACACGGCAGAGGTTCATCATAGATCATCCATCCGTCCACCTTCAACCGCTTATCCGTAGTCGGGTCGCGGGGGCAACAGCTCCACCAGAGAGCTCCAGACTTCCTCCAGAGCAACATTAGTGACTTCATTCTGGGGCATCTCGAGGCGATCCATTTAGGAGATATCTTGTAGGGCCTTACCCCTTCCTTATCCCTAAACTTATTAGCCATAGTTTACTATTTTTATCATATCATATCGACACGTTGTGAGCTTGTAGATCGGCTATTTGAACTATTTTAAAATGTTTTTCAAAATAGTACAAAACGGCAAAGATGTTTACGGATCAGGTGTAAGGTAGTGTGCAAGATAGGGCCCATATGATCCTAAAGGCAAGATAGGGCCCATATGATCCTAAAGGCATGGAGATAAGAGATCCACATGAAGGCATGGCCTCACTTTAGACCTCGTCTTTTTGGGTTTGCCTGCCTCTCGAGCGACCGTCGCGGCGCCTCCGGGGTGTCGGTCGGGGGGAGCGCACATCCTCCAGGCCCGCCGTGGGCTGCTCCTCCTCCTCCTCCTCCTCCTCCTCCTCGCGTCCCCCCATCTGCATCCTCAGACCCAGCCGCCTCCACATGAACTCCTTCCTCCTCTTGGTGTCGTCCAGCTCGCGCCTCACCCTGTCCATGGATCTCCTGCAGACCGCCAGCCGCCCGTAGAGGTCCATGTAGTCCTGCCTCAGCGTGGTGGAGCCCATGATGCTCCTCTGCTCCACGTTCTCCCGCATCGTCTCCAGCATGTTCTTGACCTGGCTCCACTTGCCGTCCATCTGCTCCGCCTGCTGATTCCAGGTCTGCTCCTGCTCCGCGTTGCAGGGCGCCGCCCGGTCGGAGACGTTCGCTCTGGAGCGGAGAGACCCTCGCGGGTCGTCGCTGTCCTCCTCGCGTTCTTCCCTCTGCCGCCGGACACTGGCCCTGGACGCCATCCTGTCCTCCCTCTCCTTCTTTCTCCATCTCCTCTCTTTGCTCCTGTTCTTCTTGTCCCCGGGCGCCAGCTTCATGTCCTCCAAGGAGATCATGCCCTCTTCGAGGCGTCTGTAAGCCTCCGCAAAGTTCTGCATCACCCAGGTGGTTCCCTCTGTCCCTCTCTGCATCAAGGTCTCCATCTCGCTGATCCAAAATGTCTCTCTGCTTCTCCACTCTTCTCGTTCCCTCTCCAGCTGCCCCAACTGTTCCTCCTTCTCTGCCATCTCTCCCTTCCAGAAGCGCTCCTGGTCGGTGAGCATCTTCTCGTACACCCTCGACCGAACGCGGCTGTCGTGTTGCATTTTGGAGAAACAATGTTTTTCTTCCTCCATCTGCTGAATATCCTCTTCCAGGCCCTCAAATTTTGGCCGGACATTGGCATCTGCAATACTAACTTTCCACATTGTTTTTTATATTCTAGGAATTTATTTTGCACTGCCACTGCACCTCAGTGCCTCATACTGCTGCCTTTATACCCTCAACGCTAAACGCTTTGATGACAACACCTCAGTGCCTCATACTGCTGCCTTTATACCCTCAACGCTAAACGCTTTGATGACAACACCTCAGTGCCTCATACTGCTGCCTTTATACCCTCAACGCTAAATGCTTTGATGACAACACCTCAGTGCCTCATACTGCTGCCTTTATACCCTCAACGCTAAACGCTTTGATGACAACACCTCAGTGCCTCATACTGCTGCCTTTATACCCTCAACGCTAAACGCTTTGATGACCTCATACTGCTGCCTTTATACCCTCAACGCTAAACGCTTTGATGACCTCATACTGCTGCCTTTATACCCTCACCGCTAAACGCTTTGATGACAACACCTCAGTGCCTCATACTGCTGCCTTTATACCCTCAACGCTTTGATGACAACACCTCAGTGCCTCATACTGCTGCCTTCATACCCTCAACGCTAAACGCTTTGATGACCTCATACTGCTGCCTTTATACCCTCAACGCTAAACGCTTTGATGACAACACCATCAACAAATTGTGACAAACTAGTTGTCACTAGGGGCAAATCCTGCGTAAACATAATACAGATTTCCAATGTTACGCAGACGACTTGCGACTGTATGTCCATAAAGCCTGGTTACAGAGACCCATAAAGCCTGGTTACAGAGACCCATAAAGCCTGGTTACAGAGACCCATAAAGCCTGGTTACACCGACCCATAAAGCCTGGTTACAGAGACCCATAAAGCCTGGTTACACCGACCCATAAAGCCTGGTTACAGAGACCCATAAAGCCTGGTTACAGAGACCCATAAAGCCTGGTTACACCGACCCATAAAGCCTGGTTACAGAGACCCATAAAGCCTGGTTACAGAGACCCATAAAGCCTGGTTACAGAGACCCATAAAGCCTGGTTACAGAGACCCATAAAGCCTGGTTACACCGACCCATAAAGCCTGGTTACACCGACCCATAAAGCCTGGTTACAGAGACCCATAAAGCCTGGTTACAGAGACCCATAAAGCCTGGTTACACCGACCCATAAAGCCTGGTTACAGAGACCCATAAAGCCTGGTTACAGAGACCCATAAAGCCTGGTTACATCGCTGTCACTTGAATCGAGTCCTGCTTCAATGACGTCAAACAATGGATGTTTGAAAACGTCCTGCAATTAAATTAATCCAAATCCGGTCATTATATTCCCCGGCCCCTCTTGCCCAAACACACAAATAGTTGAAAATCTCACTTCAAGCCTCGGTTGGCCTCTCCAGAAATATGAAACCTTCACGGTATCCTTGGTAAGCTTGGTGTCATGTTTGACCCAGAGCTGCATATCTTGATATCCAGGTGACCAAAGTTAGTTCAGTTGTCCAGCTGAGACGACTATAGCAAAGGTCCTTCCTTACCGCTGCAGACCTAGAAAACGTCATCCACGCTTTTACCTCCTCGCCTGAGATCATCCAGCAGGGCCCTATTGACGCTTCCAAAGTCTCGCCTTGCCGTACGGGCCCATCGGCTGCATGTGGAACTCATTGCCCCGGGACCTCAGCCACGCAAACTCTGTCTTTTTTTGAGGGGCGCTCGCCTCTAGCCCCTCCAACGTCTGGCTTTTGGAAATTACATCATATGGCAGCCAAGTCTATAGACTTTTTAAAGTTTCGTCTAAATGTTTGTTTTACATCATCATGTTGTAAGATGATAAGAGCGCCCTCACTTCACACAGGTGTGATTTTTGCTAACTACTTTTGGTCGACGGAAACATCAAATTAAACTTTTTCAAAATTGTTGGTGTTTCTTGAGCTCCCCTCAACTGATTTGGTCATATGCGTGATGTCATCAGTATCACCCTATTCTTTGTATAATTCCTCCGCCTCTTCAAACTTCAGTCCCAATTTTGCATTTCCACTTTGTTTACATTGTTGATTTTCCAAGCTGGCATGGAATGGAAACAAGCCTGGGTTTAACTAGCATCAGTATTATAATGACTCAAAGATTAAATAAGTTGCATATCAGCGCCCCCACCACGTCAGGACATTGTGGTACTGCAGCTAAAACAGCCTCAGAAGCAATATAGAAATGCCATGGACTGGTTATATCAGAGAGGTGGTTGAGGCTCAAACCATTATAAATAAGGTTGAGGGACATGGAATATGATATTAAATGTTAAAAACAGTTTTAAAATACATGTTATAGCTGCTTTAAACGCTGTGATAAAAAAAGAAAAACAAAAGCCAGGTTGTGCTAAAGACGATAATAGACCTTTCTGTTTAGTTTAGTTTTTATGGTGGGAAAGATGACTTTGCTCTCTGCTTTTTGGTCCGTGTGGTCAGTGGTACATTTACTTCAGTACTGTATGTACAATAGTGTGTACAATTTTAATCGTGTGTACAATTATAATCTATTTAAGTAAAATGTTGAGGTATTTGCACTTTACTTGAGTATTTCCCATTTCCAATACTTTTACGTCTACTCGACTACATCTCAGAGTTGTAGGCTACTTTTACTCCACAATTACTTACTTACTTACTTACTTTGTAGATTTTGATTATTATTATTAGAAAACATACATTACCCACTTCAGACCGAGATGTACATTTGAGCCATTTAAAAATAGCTGATCTACAATCTCACAATGCATCACATGCGATGTGCGATTGTAGATCTGCCATTCTGCATAATGAGTACATTTACTTTTGTACGTTAAGTATATTTTGACACCAATTAGTTTGGTACTTTTATGCGAGTACATTTTGAATTGCGGTTCTCTCTCTCTCTCTCTCTCTATATATATATATATATATTTCTATATTGCGGTATTGATAATTTTACTTTAGTAAAAAAAAGAGTACTTTTTCCCACCACTGTGGTTCAATTAGCCAGGGACGCCCTGGGACCCCGTCAGGGACCCCCTGGGGCCCCGTCAGGGTCCCCCTGGGGCCCTGACGGGACCCCTGGTATAGGCTACGTATTGTAAATTGTTTATTAGGATATAATTTATAATGGTGTAATTCATGATAAACTGCAGAAACCGGAGATAAGCTCCTGCCCTATGGGAGATAAGCTCCTGCCCTATGGGAGATAAGCTCCTGCCCTATGGGCTACATGGTCCACCCAGAGGCTACAAGGTCCACCCAGAGGAGATAAGCTCCTGCCCTATGGGCTACATGGCTCAGCAAGGCTTACCCTATGGGCTGCATGGCTCAGGTCCACCCAGATCCCCCCTATGGGCTACATGGCTCAGCAAGGCTTACTTACTTACCTATACTTACTTACCTATCCATTGAAAACAAGGCAGGTGCACCGCTCAGGTCCACCCAGAGGTGCATACCTCACTGGGGGCTCAGGTCCACCCAGAGGTGCATACCTCACTGGGGGCTCAGGTCCACCCAGAGGTTCATACCTCGCTAGGGGCTCAGGTCCACCCAGAGGTGCATACCTCGCTAGGGGCTCAGGTCCACCCATACCGGTAGACAGAGAATCCTAAATGATCTCAACCCCAGCAGCACGCGACCCAACCGGGTGTGTCGTCATGTCAATCGTCGCATGCTCCGATCTTTTACCAACTGGTCACACGTTCGGGCTGACACCTTTATTGGAGTCATAGGTCATAGATACATCTTAGATGACTGGACACAGACTGGACACAGACTGGACACAGACTGGACACAGACTGGACACAGTTCGAAGATAGGGATCCACACAAAGATATGCCGTTGTGGAACACTCTCACTCCCCAGAGGTCGATCATATTGTGACTTCTTGAAAACGGTCAAACGGTGACTTGAAGGGGGTACCCTTCCAGTCAAATGGTGCCTTCCGCACTCCAGGAGAGCGGAAGTGCATTTCTCCGACCGAAGACAGTATGTCAAGAGACTGTTAAAACGACGGGTGAGCGAGGACGAGCGGGTTGCCGAAGTTATGTCCCGACAGAGGGACAGAATCCTAACTCGTATTCTCCAAAAGACAACATGTGCCTCATTTGTCCCCCTTCAAATCACCGCTGGACGTTTGGTCACACGTGTCCCAAGAAGCCTTTTTGGGGGGAGTTCGAGACGGGGTCGGCGTCGCTAGAGGTCGTCCCGTTGCTGTTGCCTGCTTCTGGAGCGGCCGAGGCGGGCCAAGGGGGACCGCCGGCCACCGCCCCGCCCCGCGGGGGAGGGGTGGCGGGGCGAGGAGCGGCGGGTGGGCGTCTGGCCCCAGGCGCCGGGGCCCCTCAGGCCTCCACCGCCCGCCGCCAGGCCCGTCCAGTGGGCCACGTGGTCGGCCACGTGGCCCCCGATCTTGTTTGCCGTCGCCATGCCGTCGCCCACGTGGCCCACGATCTGGGTTGCCGTGTCCGAGCCAATGCCCATGGCCGTCCGGATCCGGCGGTACCAGCTCTTCCAGAAGCAGTCCTTGTTGGCCGGCTTGTGCTCCTTGCGGCGCCTCCGGGCCTGCTCCTCCAGCTCGTGCTTGACGCTCTCCATCAGCTCCATGCAGCCGGTCAGGTGCTCGTAGGCCTCGCCAAAGCTCTGCTTCAGCACCGCCGAGCCCAGCATGCTCTTCTGCTCCATCTCGTCCCGCATGGCCTCCATGATGTCCTTGATCTGGAACCACTTCCCGTCCAGCTGTGCAACCTGCTTCTTCCAGTCGTGGTCCACCGAGCCGGGCATCCTGCTGTTGTAGCCGCCGCCGCCGCCGCTCGACTTGAAGTGGAGGCTGTCACCGTCACTCTCCTCCTCATCCTCGCTGGGCCTGGACCTCTGGAACCGCTCCTCCCGTTCCTTCTCCTTCCGGTGTCGCCGCTCCTTCTTCTTCTTCTTGTCCTCGATGGAGACCTTCATGCGCTGCAGGGAGACCATGGCGTCGCCCAGCTGCTGGTAGGCCTCCATGAAGTTCTGCGACAGCGTGGTGCTGCCGTCCATGGCCCGCTGCTCCAGGGCCTCCATCTCGCCCACCAGCACCAGCTCCCGGTTCCTCCACTCATCGATCTCCGTCTCCATCTGCCTCATCTGGTCCTCCTTCTCCGCCAGCTGCTCCTTCCAGAACTGCTCCTGCTCCGAGAGCATCTTCTCGTACACCTTGGCCTGGATGCGGTGGCTGTGTTGCATCTTGAGGATGTTCTTGTTGTTGATCTCCTCCATGGTCTTGAGACGCTCCTCCATGTTCTGCCTGGCCTGGATCTGGACCCCGGCTCTCCTCCGGCCTTTGTCCATGATTTGTGTTCTCTGATCTCCCGCTGTCCGTCCGGCGTCAACCGTGAAGCCGAGGAAAAGATAGCCAGAGAAATAACGTCCAGTCTCCCCAGATCTGCCCGGCAGTGTGTCCCCGACTAACTCTTTTATACCCTCGATGCTAGAACTTTGATGACGTCACCCTAGATAAACTGTAACAAAACCATCAGGACCGCAATGGAAATGTAGCCTGGTAAACCATCAGGACCACAATGGAAATGTAGCCTGGTAAACCATCAGGACCGCAATGGAAATGTAGCCTGTTAAACCATCAGGACCGCAGTGGAAATGTAGCCTGGTAAACCATCAGGACCGCAGTGGAAATGTAGCCTGGTTAACCATCAGGACCACAATGGAAATGTAGCCTGGTTAACCATCAGGACCACAATGGAAATGTAGCCTGGTTAACCATCAGGACCACAATGGAAATGTAGCCTGGTTAACCATCAGGACCACAATGGAAATGTAGCCTGGTTAACCATCAGGACCACAATGGAAATGTAGCCTGGTAAACCATCAGGACCGCAGTGGAAATGTAGCCTGGTTAACCATCAGGACCGCAGTGGAAATGTAGCCTGGTAAACCATCAGGACCGCAATGGAAATGTAGCCTGGTAAACCATCAGGACCACAATGGAAATGTAGCCTGGTAAACCATCAGGACCACAATGGAAATGTAGCCTGGTAAACCATCAGGACCACAATGGAAATGTAGCCTGGTAAACCATCAGGACCACAATGGAAATGTAGCCTGGTAAACCATCAGGACCACAATGGAAATGTAGCCTGGTAAACCATCAGGACCACAATGGAAATGTAGCCTGGTAAACCATCAGGACCACAATGGAAATGTAGCCTGGTAAACCATCAGGACCACAATGGAAATGTAGCCTGGTAAACCATCAGGACCACAATGGAAATGTAGCCTGGTAAACCATCAGGACCGCAATGGAAATGTAGCCTGGTAAACCATCAGGACCACAATGGAAATGTAGCCTGGTAAACCATCAGGACCACAATGGAAATGTAGCCTGGTAAACCATCAGGACCACAATGGAAATGTAGCCTGGTAAACCATCAGGACCACAGTGGAAATGTAGCCTGGTAAACCATCGCGGTATGTGCTCAAGGGAGGGCAAAACTTCCCCAAGATTCCTTGCGAAGCCCCACGGAAGCACGAGTGTGCGTCACAGAGCGCATGTTCACGCCTGTAAGTCCCGGAAAAGATGCGCTGTGATTGGCCAGTAATCACTTGAGTGGCAGCATGACGTAACGTGCCTTCCACACTTCCGGCGTACTTCCTCTCCCAGTGTGAATTCTTCCGCCCCTCCTTCAACACACGTCGCTCCGACGAACTGCAGCGGCCAATTGAGGCATCTATTTTTTGAGTGGTGTAAACCACTCCTACAACTGGCTTTGTTAGTTTACGTGTCTGTCTGTCTGTCTGTCTGTCTGTCAAAAAATGACACGGTTGCTATGGTCACCCAGTTCACACGGGTGTGATTTCATTACGTCAGACATTATGTCAGAACACAGCTGATCAGTCTATATAAGACCTTACACCACTCAGTTCACACGGGTGTGATTTTTTTAATATATATGGTTTGAATAGGCTTCATGCACATACGCCATTTTAGAAAGAACTTGGGCCCTTCTCTACTTCCTTCACAGGTGTAACCGATGCTAATGAAGGCTCTGTTCCATTCTGGTCAAACAGAGTCAGTGTTAATGATACTAATGAAGGCTCTGTTCCATTCTGGTCAAACAGAGTCAGTGTTAATGATACTAATGAAGGCTCTGTTCCATTCTGGTCAAACAGAGTCAGTGTTAATGATGCTAATGAAGGCTCTGTTCCCATTCTGGTCAAACAGAGTCAGTGTTAATGATACTAATGAAGGCTCTGTTCCATTCTGGTCAAACAGAGTCAGTGTTAATGATACTAATGAAGGCTCTGTTCCATTCTGGTCAAACAGAGTCAGTGTTAATGATGCTAATGAAGGCTCTGTTCCCATTCTGGTCAAACAGAGTCAGTGTTAATGATACTAATGAAGGCTCTGTTCCATTCTGGTCAAACAGAGTCAGTGTTAATGATGCTAATGAAGGCTCTGTTCCCATTCTGGTCAAACAGAGTCAGTGTTAATGATACTAATGAAGGCTCTGTTCCATTCTGGTCAAACAGAGTCAGTGTTAATGATGCTAATGAAGGCTCTGTTCCATTCTGGTCAAACAGAGTCAGTGTTAATGATACTAATGAAGGCTCTGTTCCATTCTGGTCAAACAGAGTCAGTGTTAATGATACTAATGAAGGCTCTGTTCCATTCTGGTCAAACAGAGTCAGTGTTAATGATACGAATGAAGGCTCTGTTCCATTCTGGTCAAACAGAGTCAGTGTTAATGATGCTAATGAAGGCTCTGTTCCATTCTGGTCAAACAGAGTCAGTGTTAATGATGCTAATGAAGGCTCTGTTCCATTCTGGTCAAACAGAGTCAGTGTTAATGATGCTAATGAAGGCTCTGTTCCATTCTGGTCAAACAGAGTCAGTGTTAATGATACTAATGAAGGCTCTGTTCCATTCTGGTCAAACAGAGTCAGTGTTAATGATACTAATGAAGGCTCTGTTCCATTCTGGTCAAACAGAGTCAGTGTTAATGATACTAATGTTTACTTAGTAATGTTTATCAGCAGTATAGCAAAAAGAAAAAGGAAAACAGAATGTGTAGGCAGGCGCAATGCCTTGTGAAGGTCTGTGTTTAATTCCATAAATATATAGTCATCTAGCTTGTATACAATGTGTGTCTAACTTCCACATAATTAGTGGTATATTCTAGCAATGTATGCCATCTACCTTTGTAGATGCAGTGGTGGAAGGAAGTACTGCTGGGATTCCCAACGGTGGGATTGCGACATACTGACGGTTTTGATTGATTGATTGATTGAAATATTTATTAACAGTTTGCAGAATTACAGTACATTTCAAGCACAAACTCAATACAAAGGCTGTTAACTGTGAGTTGACGACCCAATTAAGCATTACACTTGTTTACAAGAGGGTCCACCATGTTCAATTCATCAAAACATTTAGAGACGTACAAATAGACACTTCTATATAGACAAAGAACAGAACAGGAATTCATCATAATGGAGGTAAAAAGGGAAAATAAATATGAGGGAAAAAGAGGGGGGGTGGGTGGGGGGGGATTCAGATTTTACGGGGGCCAGTTTCGAATTGCAGCCATCCGTAGGTGCCCTTTGAGAGCGGTTTTGAAGGAGTCAAGGGATTTGCATGTCTCAATGACTGTTGGTAGGGCGTTGGAATTAGATTTTGGGTCATCAAAGGTATTTTACACACAATTATTATTATTTATTTTTTTCAATTCAAAGGGCTTTATTGGCATGAGAAAACATACGTTTACATTGCCAAAGCAAAAGGCACAATACAACAATACAGCAATGCAATCAAAACAAAATGTACACTATAGTACATTTGAAAGTCAGAGTCTTCAATAAATACATTTCTATGTTTCTACACACACCTGAATAAAATTCAACAGAATGAGTGAAATGCAATCTAAAAATGATTACAAATATTACATTTCAACCGTGATTGTTTAACAAGCGTTTAACAAAAAGATGTAGGTTAAAAATGACGCAATGCACTGTAGAATGTGTGGAATCTATGTCAAATGGAAAAACAGATCCTGTTGGCTGCGTTAAACAAAGCATGTAAGGTTAAAATGATTCAACGCAGAATGTGTGGAATCTACTTTACATCAATCTACTGTACATCAATCTACTGTACATCAATCTACTGTACATCAATCTACTTTACATCAATCTACTGTACATCAATCTACTTTACATCAATCTACTGTACATCAATCTACTTTACATCAATCTACTGTACATCAATCTACTGTACATCAATCTACTGTACATCAATCTACTTTACATCAATCTACTTTACATCAATCTACTGTACATCAATCTACTGTACATCAATCTACTTTACATCAATCTACTGTACATCAATCTACTGTACATCAATCTACTTTACATCAATCTACTGTACATCAATCTACTGTACATCAATCTACTGTACATCAATCTACTGTACATCAAAGGAAAAATAATCCTGTTGTTTGTCTCTGCCGACGCAACCTGTGAGCTATAGGTAATTATCACTGTGGAATGCACTCCCCGTTGCAGTCAGAACTGCAGCATCACTCCCAATCTTCCGCCCTAGTCTGAAAACCCACCTTTTCTGACTCCATCATGGCCCATAGCACTTACCCTACCCCCTTAGATAGCACTTTTTAGACTTAGATAGCATTTGAAACAGACTTATAGCATGTCTTGACAGTGGTAGTCTGGCCCCGCCAGGCTACCACTTTAAGGCCCAAACCATACCCATGCAACCAAACAGTTTTAAGGACATGTCACACCAACTTCCTTTGGGGAGAATGGTTTCATGTAACCATACATGCAACCAACTGCTCGCAACCGTTTGGTTTACAAGGAGTTGCATGGTGAATCATTGGTGCGCTTTGGGCCTCTCTAAGTTTCACCTGTTTAGCCTGTATCTTTTACGAGTTGTGACTCCTGAAAGAACCCATGTAGGGTCACAGAGTACAGTTACTGTACTGTACTACAGTAGGTATACAAGTTAGTTGGAAATGTTTACATGCATGGTCATGTTTCACCTCTGTTCTCTGGACTGGTTGATAGACTTCCGAGCTCTGGTAGAGCAACCACACGAGCCTCAACAAGTGGTAACTGTACTGTTCCCAGGTGTAACAACTCATTCGGACAGTCTGCCTTCTCAGTAAAGGGAGCAAACTTATGGAACTCTTTGCCTACGGTTCTAAAACTAGAGTCGGATGGTAACGTGTTCTACAGAGGACTCAAACTATGGTTGAAATCAAATCAACTGTGTTCACATGTATAGCTTCTGACTGGTTATTAGAGTGAGTATGTTTACTTTTGTATTAGAGATTATGTAATGGATATTGTAATTGTGCTGTAAATATTATTAGAATGTATACTTTTTTGTATTTGATTGGGTGTTTTTTTAAACTATAGTGTCCCTGTATTTTTTTAGAAAAGTCTCCTGTGGACAAGTGGTGAAAATTAGCACATGTGCTAACAAACTGTAAATGACGCATCTACTATTTGTACAACTGTGCAATGAGCAATGTGATTGTTATGTCCATATCAAATAAATAAAATAAACATAAACATAAGATTGTCCAGTAGATCCATCCACAGCTGAGCTCTCAGCTCTGTTTTCAGTAACACTCCTGCTTGCTCCCATTCTCCACCTGACCTCCACCTCTCACTCAGGAGAGGTGGAGGTGTTGATTCTGTCAACTAAAAAATATGACGGGAAAAATGTCCGTCGACTACCTTATAATCACTGGCGAAAACGAAATAAAAACTAAGCTATGGTGACTAAAACTAAGACTAAATATATTGACAGTTGCGTCACCAAAAAAAGTGGGAAGTGGGAAATAATTACTAAATTAAAAAAAATGTTTCAAAACAAGATGATAAATAAGTATAGACACGGCTTATGATCTTGTATTTGATATTTTGACTATTATACATATAGTATGATATGTATATGTACGTACATACATCTATATATCATTTATCATGTTATATGCAATTGTACAACAATACATGGATTATCATGATCTGATAACCACTGTTAAAAAAGAAAAATGGTTCTGTTTTTTTCTCTTTGTTTTTTTTTTCTGTTTACCTACATATACTTATTACTTTGTTTTTGTTTTCTCTGTTTATCATGTATATTATTTGTAGTTGGTGAGGGTAGGCAAAATAAGCTAATTAGCTTCAGCCTACACCTCCATCCCTACTCATCACACTCAAATGTGAACCCATTCATAACAATAGCCTAAAGATAATTAAACATAAAGATAATTAAACAAACAATATTATATTAACACATTATAAAATAAAATGTAATAACTGAGATTCCTTCATCACTAAACGTTTTGATTTGTTCCCGTAATAATATACACATTTGTTTTAATTCACAAGATAATCATAATAACTTTCGGCTAAGTTACATTTGTAAGTAAGTAAGTCAATATTATTTATAAAGCACCTTTCGAAACAAGGTTACAAAGTGCTGTACAGTGGACACAATATAAAACAATCAAGTTAAAAACAAACATAGTAGTATAACAATGTCAGTTTACGAAACAAAAGCGTTTTTAACCTGCTTTTACAAAATGTCGACTGACTGCATTTCTTTAAAGCCAAAGAGTAATAAAAGGGTAGCGGCCGAACCGGAGCGACAGCCCCCCCCCCCCCCCCCCCCCCCCAGCTGCACAGGGTTTCCTGGTCATAAATCCACGGGTCCGCCTGCAGCTTACGCTCTAACCAGTAGGTCCGAGCAGGGATGTACCGATGAGACATTTTGTACGATATCGATATCCGATTAATAATTAATTAATTGCTAATATGGCCGATAACCGATATAACCGATGTCGATATGATCTCATTCTGTATTAAAAAAGATATCATTATTTTGTCCATTCTGAAGAAAAAAAACAGAATTTGAAAAAGGCAATGCCTCTTTATTCCAAGACTAGGGATGCACCGTTATTGAAATGTTTACTCACATCCCAACATAAACTCCTTGAATGTAGTATTAAATGTTCCAACTATTGACTCTTTCGAAAGCTTCCCCAGAAAACACTGATATGGCTTTTTTAAATGCATTTTTCAACATAATTATAATAACATTAAATATCTGCTAAATCCGATATATTATTTTACCGATACCGATTACCGATTCATTGGTTTAAGGCCAATATCGGCCGATACCGATGTGTTTGCCGATTAATCTCCCATCACTAGGTGCTTCAACGTTGGAGGGAAAATCCGCAACATCGGAGTTGGAACCGGAGACCAATTGGGTCTCCATTGACCCGCTGAGCGCTGTTCAGAGGTGGACAGCCGCGGCGGGGGCAATGGGGCTCAAGAGGTTAAGTTGTAACCTTGTCAACTAAGCCCCTCTCTGCCCCCAATGTGGTTTTTTGATTGACATTTTATAGTTTGCAGAATTACAGTACATTTCAAGCACAACTCAATACAAAAACCACGGACCACCATTTGATGACATTTAGCCTCTCAGACCCATTTGAGCCACGGAACCACCATTTGATGACATTTAGCCTCTCAGACCCATTTGAGCCACGGACCACCATTTGATGACATTTAGCCTCTCAGACCCATCTGATCCACGGACCACCATTTTATGACATTTAGCCTCTCAGACCCATTTGAGCCACGGACCACCATTTGATGACATTTAGCCTCTCAGACCCATTTGAGCCACGGACCACCATTTGATGACATTTAGCCTCTCAGACCCATCTGAGCCACGGACCACCATTTGATGACATTTAGCCTCTCAGACCCATTTGAGCCACGGACCACCATTTGATGACATTTAGCCTCTCAGACCCAAAACTAAACAATAATTTGTCGTTGGATACGATTTTGTCTACAATTCCATGCTTTTTGCAAACGTTGATCAAAATAACAATTCTTCAACGTTCTCTAATTATTGTGGACACTTCTTGTAAATGAGGTAATGCATTTACAACACGCACGCACGCACGCACGCACGCACGCACGCACGCACTCACGAACGCACAAACGCACGCACGCACGCACAAATGCATGCACGCATGCACACACGCACACACACGCACATTCACGCACTCACACACTTACACACACACACCTCATCCTACCCAGCCCAACACCCCCCAGAGCAGTAAACCAATTGGGGAATCAGTTCACTGTTGCGAGATAAATGTAGGCCTACGTGATGCAACGGTAGCCCTTAGGCAGGACAATACATCTAGACAGGGCAAAGGAGGCGGACTGACAGAGTACTTGATCCGGAAGGTCAGATCCTGTTAGGTCACATTTTGGCTTCTGTTGAGCCTTTATAAGTCCAGCTCCTCATTCGGTGTTGTTACATCGTGACGCTGATTCATCCCAGAAGCAACCAGCCAACAGGACAGACACACGCTGATTCATCCCAGAAGCAACCAGCCAACAGGACAGACACACGTTGATTCATCCCAGAAGCAACCAGACAACAGGACAGACACACGCTGATTCATCCTAGAAGCAACCAGCCAACAGGACAGACACACGCTGATTCATCCCAGAAGCAACCAGCCAACAGGACAGACACACGCTGATTCATCCCAGAAGCAACCAGCCAACAGGACAGACACACGCTGATTCATCCTAGAAGCAACCAGACAACAGGACAGACACACGCTGATTCATCCCAGAAGCAACCAGCCAACAGGACAGACACACGTTGATTCATCCTAGAAGCAACCAGACAACAGGACAGACACACGTTGATTCATCCTAGAAGCAACCAGACAACAGGACAGACACACGTTGATTCATCCCAGAAGCAACCAGACAACAGGACAGACACAACTTTGAATGGTAAGTCCATCTTCTGTTCACTTGGATATTGTATGATATTATGGACTAGCCTCGACGACCTTATACAGACATTTGTAAAGGCTACGCTTATGTCATTTAGATAGCATAGTGTGCTCTTTAGTGTATACATATTGTTTCATTTGACAGATACTTAGGTGTTTAGCTTACTTATGATTTTTTTTTTTGTAATGTTTTTTTGTGGCTTTCGCCTTTATTTTATATATTTTATGGAGGGACAGACAGTAGGCTGACAGGAAATGGGGAGAGAGATGGGGGGGAAGACATGCAGTAAAGGCCGTCGGGATCGGGAGTCGAACCCGCGGCACACTGCCAGACTGGATTACCAGCCAAGGTGCCTGGACCGCTGAGCCATGGCCCAGGCCCTTACTTATGATTCTTGATGACTATTTCTATCAATTTGAATGCCTAAATTGTAAATTATATTTGGCCCGGAGCAAGTCGGTTTGGATTCCAGGCCACAGGTGCGACATAAAAACAAGACCAGTGCTAGCCTACCGTCAGCCGTGGGTCACACATACACACCAAAAGTGGTGGGTCTGGTGGTGACCCGTTGAATTGAATGACATTACGCAATCACAAAAGAACGCAAGGCATCTGCCTTTTCATGTAACATCCGTGCTGTACAATTTTGAGGTATTTGTACTTGACTTGAGTATTTCCAATTTCCAGTACTTTTACTTCTACCTCACTACATCTCATAGCCACAATTTGTACTTTTACTCCACTACAATTATTTGAAAACTTCAGTTGCTAGTTACTTTGACGATTTGAAAATAGCCGATCTACAAATAAATCGTGTTTATAGGTGGTTACTCTTTTACCTGTGGAATCTGGAAATCATAATTCTATCCATAATGTGTGCTACTGTGCTCATAGCATATGGGTGATCCTGTTTATTCAGTAGGTATAGTGACTGTCTCCACTTTAGGCTCCCACACCCGATCCCATGTGGTGAGGGCTTTGCCATTTGCTATGCCTTTCTGTGCTATTTTGTATGACAAAAGGAGTTCGTTGACATGAAGGAACAGAAGGGTTGATCAAAGGGTAAATGGTTCAAGGGGTCTCTACCTATCTATAGGGTGGCCAGTGGCCAGCTGTCTGGAGCTATGTGTATTTGTAACTCTTTATAATCAGATGAAAATGTGAACACTGGGTCAGTTCTGTCCGAGGCCGAAAGGCTGAGGAGCCTATGCCATGCTTTGCTATGCTGTGTACTTCGAAATAAACCAACATCTCCGAGGAACATCTACTCTGTCTGCCGTCTCACAATTATCTCCGCTCTCCCGTTTTGGTTAAGTAATTCGTGGTGTTTCGTGTCCAAAATACACGACATGTGGTGCCGACCCGGTCGTGTTGATGCATTTTTTGCGTCAGGCGAAGGGAACGACATGTGGTGCGACGAAACCGGTGTCTTTGGTGCGTTCCAGCGCCAGACAGGAAGAATCAGCGGCTTTTTTATTCAGTCTAATCAGCGAGTTTTTGTGAAGGACGGCAACGACGTGTTCCAGCGGACCGAGGGGGAGGATGGCGACGGACCACCGCGATGAGGAGTGTTGCGCAGCGACGACGTGCGTCTCTTTCCAACTGGCCAGTGGACAGAGGAGCGGTCGACGAGGAGCGGACAGCCACACGGGGGCCTTCGATCGTCAACTCTACGCTGGGGACGGCGAGCAGAGGAGCGATGCAGCGAGGCACGGCACGGGGACGCCAGCGGAGGTCCACGACGGGGTGAGGCGACCACTCGGCGCTTGGCGTGGCGGCGGCGGTTTCCGCTTTCCATGACCGACTGACGACACAAGCTGAGGGCCTTGCGGACCTGCGGGGTCTGTGATGAAGTTACGTTGCGGCCTTTTTCTCTTCGTATTCCCATCTCTGTTGTTTCAGAGCTGGGAGGGGGGAGATGGTGATGAGATGATTCTGAGAACTTTCAGCGAAAACAGCGGTAAACATTTTCTCAACTTGATCCGTGGCTGAAGCGAACTTTGAGGTAACGGAATGCAGCAAACAGAAGATTTTCCTTTGTTCATCATATCAGAGGGAAGACGCACTTTCCTTCTCTCTGTTTTCAAAATTGTGCGTCGTGTTTGTTTCAACATGAATTAATAGGCCTCATGTTGGTATGTTTTGTCGTATAATTAGGTAAGTTGGTTCATAAGTAGCCTAATTGTGAATCAAATAGGGGTTTTCCTCGAGACGCGAAGAGAGTATTAATTAGTTAAATATTGCTTAAACTCTGGCCTGTTAATGTATTTTTATCTTTTCTTATTATGGTCAGGATAGGTCTGGAGACTTATTTTGATTTTGGTCCTGTGAAACTCCAAAGAGAGAGTTTCATGTGATTTGGTGTGTATGTTCTATATACCTTAGTGGAGCAGAGTTTTATTTAAAGCATTATAAACGTATAGATATGTTATGGCAGGTCCTAAATTTCCTGAAAGCGGCAATGTCTTGTTTAAACGTCAGCTAATTGTAACTTACTAATCATTTTCCATTATCCATTGTTTAAGATACTTGTCAGGATAGTGATTAAATTACAGGGCAACTACTGTAATGTATTCATTTATGTCAAGTTGTGTAATCTTGAATGTTTGTGTTGAAAACCATTTAGGAAGTTCTGTACTGTAATGCTGTTATTCAGGTGTTTTGAATGTATTGTTAAGCTGAGGATCAAGGGGGGTGGTAACTGGTAAGAATTATGGTTCCATATTTTTTTATATGACATATATGTCATAAGGGGGGTTATGTGGAATCTGGAAATCATAATTCTATCCATAATGTGTGCTACTGTGCTCATAGCATATGGGTGATCCTGTTTATTCAGTAGGTATAGTGACTGTCTCCACTTTAGGCTCCCACACCCGATCCCATGTGGTGAGGGCTTTGCCATTTGCTATGCCTTTCTGTGCTATTTTGTATGACAAAAGGAGTTCGTTGACATGAAGGAACAGAAGGGTTGATCAAAGGGTAAATGGTTCAAGGGGTCTCTACCTATCTATAGGGTGGCCAGTGGCCAGCTGTCTGGAGCTATGTGTATTTGTAACTCTTTATAATCAGATGAAAATGTGAACACTGGGTCAGTTCTGTCCGAGGCCGAAAGGCTGAGGAGCCTATGCCATGCTTTGCTATGCTGTGTACTTCGAAATAAACCAACATCTCCGAGGAACATCTACTCTGTCTGCCGTCTCACAATTATCTCCGCTCTCCCGTTTTGGTTAAGTAATTCGTGGTGTTTCGTGTCCAAAATACACGACATACCCAACAAAGCATTGTAGGCCAGTGGTTCCCAAACCTTTTCGTGTCAAGGACCCCCAAATCAACATTTATTTGGCCACGGACCCCCCATTTGAAATCATGTGCCAGTGACCCCGATAAGGGAGGGTTTTTACAGCTCTAGCAGTGATTTTCACACACATTGGGCTACGGACCCCCGATTTAATGGCATTTATACCTCTGGTACCCCAATTTATATTGTAAAAACACTGTTAATTTAACTGAGAGTGAACAAATGGAACATTTGGTTCCATTTGTTCACTCTCAGAGTTACAGACCCATAAGGGTCCATTTGGTTCCTTATATCTCTAATTGAGCTATAGGTACCCCCTGGAACTCCCTCAAGTACCCCCAGGGGTCCCCGGACCCCACTTTGGGCACCCATGTTGTAGGCTACATAAACATGTTTGTTCTAGCAAACATTTAGTGGATTAATTGTACTTATCATAATGTGATGGTGAAGCAGAATAGCAGCTCTAACGTGTCAATGTTTTCTTCATTATGAACTGTTACTACTGTAGATGCAGATGAGAATGCTGCTCTCCATGGCCTTGGTGCTCCTTCTGGTCTGCAGTGGAGGTAGGTACAGTACAGTACAGTACAGTACAGTACAGTACAGTACAGTACAGTACAGTACAGTACAGAATCATTCAGAACAGTTCTAATGGCCCACAGGTCAGGTAGGTACAGTACAGTACAGTACAGTACAGTACAGTACAGTACAGAATCATTCAGAACAGTTCTAATGGCCCACATGTCAGGTAGGTACAGTACAGTACAGTACAGTACAGTACAGTACAGTACAGTACAGTACAGTACAGTACAGTACAGTACAGTACAGTACAGTACAGTACAGAATCATTCAGAACAGTTCTAATGGCCCACAGGTCTAGCCTGGTTAATAAACCAGACCGAATCAGCCGTTGGCAAAAAAAAAATTGCCTGCCAGCGGATTAGGGTCTGGCGAGGCTCAGTAGCACGCCTCTTTCCTACAACCGAGAACAGGTCGGGCCAATCGGGACACGGTATGCAATATGGGCGGGCTTTGGTACAGTGACGTTCAATGCTTGAGACCTTTGACTGACAGTAGCTCTGACCAATTGCGTCAAAGAGAAAATGTTTGAACCCGCCCCCCGGGAAATGAAATCCAAGTGGAGCCAGCCCAGACTAATATACCGCGACAGTGTTGTGTGATATTAGTCTGGCTTATTAGCCAGGCTACCACAGGTCAGGTAGGTACAGTACAGTACAGTACAGTACAGTACAGTACAGTACAGTACAGTACAGTACAGTACAGTACAGTACAGTACAGTACAGTACAGTACAGTACAGTACAGTACAGTACAGAATCATTCAGAACAGTTCTAATGGCCCACAGGTCAGGTATGTACAGTACATCTACAAGCTCACAACTAGTTAATATAGGCTTAGATCGGATAGCTGAACAATTATATGTTTTTCAAAATAGTAAAAAAATACGTTTTGTGATAAGGGATTTATCACTAACGAAAATAGGGCCCTCAGACACATTCATTCAGGTTCATTTGTGTCTACTATTTATGAAAAATAACAATAATGATAATAGTACTTTTATTGTTTTAAAATGTCTGTCTATGTCAAGCCCAAAACTGGCACATCGGGTGTGAGCTTTTTTATAGACCTGCTATTTTAGAAATACAAAATACTTCAATTCATCTCATGAATAATTTCACCTATAATGACATTGATTGCACCACCAAATATATGGGTGCAATAAGGGCTAATTGTGGGGAAAAAATAATAATGAACCATGAATGTGTGTTTGATAATGTATACTATAAATTCTGCTCAGTGTAAAATACAACCGACCTCACTGTAACAGACCTCCTCCGTCATGTTCTGTATGAAACCTCCTCCGTCATGTTCTGTATGAAACGCAGGTCCTGCAGCTGCCTCCAGGGCAATGGGAGGATTGCAATCCTTGTCTGCAGTCCCCGCCAACGTGGATGGCGTGCTGCCGCCTGCAGGCCCTGCTGCTGCCGCTGATGGCGTGCTGCCGCCTGCAGGCCCTGCTGCTGCTGATGCCGGTACTGTCCGATCTGCCATTGGTTTGATTTGATTTGATCTTCATTTTGTCTTAACCGCATTTCGACCTGATATCAGATTCTACAAATGTCTTCTAAATCATGACAGTTTTCTTTTCAGAAAAACCTCTGTTTCTATCAGTTGTTCTCAAACTATTTCATGTCAAGGACCCCTAAAATTATATGTATTTAAAAACGAATATCTTTGAATATATATTCAAAGATATCCACCACATTTTCACGATTTTTCAAAAATAGCAGATCTACAAGCATCCATCTACTCAACTCTTTTTCTCACTGGTAGGCTTTGGAGGTGTGCAGGAGCCCGCCATTTTGGATGGCGTTTTCGGAAGAGGGAAGCCAGGAAAGCCGGGAAAGCCGGGAAGGCCAGGAAGGCCAGGAAGGCTTCCAGGAAACACTCCAGGAAGGCTTCCAGGAAACACTCCAGGAAGGCTTCCAGGAAACACTCCAGGAAGGCTTCCAGGAAACACTCCAGGAAGGCTTCCAGGAAACACTCCAGGAAGGCTTCCAGGAAACACTCCATATAAGCCGAAAAGGCCAACAAAGGGATGCAAAGGAATGAAGTGTTAAAATGCTCTGCCAAGCCACTTTAATAAATTGAAATAATCTTCAGATTCACAGAAGACTGATTTTTCTTTTTTCATGGATCTTGTATCAGTGAAACTTGTATGTGCCTTTTGACCGGTTAAAGGAGCACTTCACTCATTTTCACATTTGAGTTGATCTTTATTCATCTTAAACCGGTGGTTCTCAACCAGTGGTCCGGGGACCAGCAGTGGTCCCCGAGGGCGTTCCAGGTGGTCCCCATGCAGCTAAATGATGGAGAGTTGGTAACCAACTGGACCCGAATTAAGTCTTTAACTCTTGAGAGCGTAAAATTAAACCAAATGGACCCTTCACAAGAGTTACATTATTGTTAAAATGTCAAATTACTTAATTTACTGGTGGAGACAATAATAGCAAAGATAGCTGATCTATAAGCTCAAAAGGCGTCGCACCGTGGCGCATTTTGAGCTTGTAGATCAGCTATTTTTGCTACGGCAGTAACGTAATATACAATGGCCCTCTGGAGTGAGTGTGGAAATATGTTGGCCCTCTCCATCCACAAAGTTGCCCACTCCTGATTTAGGCATTTATCAGACGCTCTGAATCCAGAGCGTCTTACATTAAGCAAGAACAAAAAGCATGGCAATACACATCACATATATACAAAGAAGTTATCATGAATATACGTAAGCTAAGAACGTAACAGTGGAATGAGAGTGTACACATGGAACCAAATGGACCCGTTATAGGGTCCATTTGGTTCCATTTGTACACTCTCAGAGTTACAGACCCATAAGGGTCCATTTGGTTCCAAACTATCATTTAGCTGGGGACCCCTGGAACTCCCTCAATCCCTGGACCCCACTTTATGAACCACTGTATACTAGTGCACTGTCTGAGAGAAAACAAGACTTGTATATCAATGATACCAGGGTATATTATGTTAATCTTAATCTATTAAGATTATCATTTAACTCTCTCAATCGTTTCAAATTAACAATGACCAGATAACATTTTCAACACAACACAATAAAGGGTGATATCAGCTGAATTGGGCCACTTTTTGGTAAATCGGAGTATGTTACTGGGTCTTGAGGACAGTCCATATTCATCAGTATGGCACGAGCGACACCTGGGCGTTGCGGCGCTTCAAGTGCTGCGGCCCCAGTGGAGCCAGGCTCCATATATGGAGATATACGGGTGGCTTATATATATTTTTTAAATTCCGCGATTTTGCAACCCATTTTTTCACTATTTTTCACTATTAATTTAGTCAATTATCTAATGTAATCCTTGGCGCTACACTTCCTCTGCCAACCTGGGGGAGTGGGGGTGCGGCAGCGGACTGACCTTATACTTCCTTCTATGCATGAGGAGTCCAAGCCGCTTCTTTTCACCTGACAGGGGGGAGTTTCACCAGTTCCTTTCCCAGTTTAGAGACCAGGATTACTGAATGTTTTTTGTGAGGGTATACCTACCCTAGGGGACACGGGGAGAACATGTGAGGGTGGGTACCTACCCTAGGGGACACGGGGAGAACATGTGAGGGTACCTACCCTAGGGGACACGGGGAGAACATGTGAGGGTACCTACCCTAGGGGACACGTGGAGAACATGTGAGGGTACCTACCCTAGGGGACACGGGGAGAACATGCAAACTCCACACAGAAAGGCCCTTTTTGCCAACCCCACCTCGGGTATGGGCACTGATGACGCGTACCAATGAAGATATGTACCATTGTCCCTTAGAATGCACGTGATATGATGTCATACGGACATACGGACATACGGAAGCTGCAGGTATGCTTTCGGTGAATCGTGATGAAGATTATGAATCAACGCCAGGGTATAATTGGTTGACGATGGTGACGTAATGATATGTTTCAGTGTCAGGGACATACGCACATAGCACCTGACTGATAACATTACTTGCACGCTCTGCTTGCGCAAGTAATAACTGTCAACGTTCTCCAACCTATAAATGATCTGCGTCTCACAGGGCTCATAACGCACGCCACACACATTACATTACATTACATTACATTACAGTCATTTAGCAGACGCTTTTATCCAAAGCGACTTACAATAAGTGTATTCAACATAGGTAGGGAACAAAAACTACTAATCACCAGAAGTCTTTAGTGCATTTTCTGCAAAAACAAGCAACCAAGAGTATACCTAGCGCTAAGGTAAAAGTGCAATATATCAGCTACCTATTTCCTTAAACAGATGAGACAAAATAGCTAAATCAAATGAGCATGAGCTAAAACAATTAAGTGTATCGACTAAACAAGATCCAATAAACAATACAACAATAGAAAACAAGCGTTCGTACAACTAGTTAACAACAAGTAGGTCAGGCAGAGAGGAAGGGTAGTGTTTCCTGAAGAGGTGGGTTTTCAACCTGCGGCGAAATATGGGCAGTGACTCTGCTGTCCTAACATCAGTGGGAAGTTCATTCCACCACTGTGGGGCCAGAACAGAAAAGAGTCATGACCGTGTGGATCGGCCAGAAGGACCCTTGAGTGACGAGGCAATCAGTCGCCCCGAGGTGGCAGACCGAAGTGGTCGGGCAGGGGTGTAGGCATCGACCATAGCCCGGAGGTAGGAAGGAGCTGTTCCTTTCACTGCCCTATAGGCTAACACCAGGGTTTTGAACTGGATGCGAGCCGCTACGGGGAGCCAGTGTAGAGAACGGAGAAGGATGGTTGTGTGGGAGAACTTGGGGCGGTTGAACACCAGACGAGCCGCAGCTTTCTGAACAAGCTCCAGAGGTCTGATGGCAGATGCCGGAGCACCAGCAAGGAGGGAGTTGCAGTAGTCCAGGCGGGAGATGACGAGAGCCTGGATGAGCACCTGGGCTGCCTTCTCCGTGAGGAAGGGGCGAATCCTCCTGATGTTGTAGAGGAGGAATCTGCAGGACCTTGTCACTGATGCGATGTTTGCCGAGAACGTCAGTTGATCGTCTAGGGTCACACCCAGATTCTTCGCAGTCCGAGTTGAGGTCACCACAGCATTATCAATGGTGATGGCCATGTCTCGGTGCGGACAGCCCTTCCCCGGGAGGAACATCAGCTCGGTCTTGTCCAGGTTGAGCTTCAGGTGGTTTGTCGACATCCACTCCGAGATGTCAGCCAGACAAGCAGCAATGCGTGCCTCCACTTGGGTATCAGAGGGGGGGAATGAGAGGATCAGCTGGGTGTCATCGGCATAGCAGTGGTAGGAAAAGCCATGGGAGTGGATGACAGCACCCAGAGATGTAGTGTAGAGAGAGAAAAGAAGAGGACCCAGAACCGAGCCTTGGGGAACCCCAGTTGTGAGCCTGTGTGGTTCTGACACAGACCCTCTCAGCATCACCTGGTAGGAGCGACCCGTCAGGTAGGATGCAAACAGGGAGAGTGCAGAGCCTGAGACACCCATCCCCTCGAGGGTGGAGAGGAGGATCTGATGGTTCACCGTGTCGAACGCTGCAGACAGGTCCAGGAGTATCAGGACGGAGGAGAGAGAGTTCGCTCTAGCGCTCTTCATTTCCTGGGTTTCAGGGGGTTTACGAGGATGCCCAGGATGAAGGCACCCACGGTGAAGCCTTGAGCCAGAACGCGCAGCCTCATCATGGTCTGCGAGCGCCTCTCGTTCCCCTGATGGAAGGCCCTGAGGCCGTACAGCAGAGCCCCTGCCGTTCCCACGCAGCCCACCGGGACCAAGGGGTTCTCCCGGGCTCTCCTAACGAACCTGTCCCGAAACGTCTCCTCCGTGGGGGTCTTCGTCCAAGTGTTATCATCATCAGGCCATGTGATTAGTCGAGGCTGGGGTGGGACAGGCTCCGCCGCCACTATCATCGGCATCACTCGCTCATTTTCGGCGGCCATGTTGGGCCGGGGTTTGTGAGAGTGTGGCGTTGTTGTCTTTAATACTCCACAGGTCTACTAACTCACCTGTGACACATCATCCAGAACGTTCATGACGTCACTCCCTCACACCCTTATTTAGTGCCCTAAAAAACAAATATTAAAGTCCATAGACTTGGCTGCCATATGACGTAATTTTCAAAAAGCCGATGATTGGAGGGGCTAGCAGTATTACTCTCTGCTGCCCCATCTGGCGGAGTCAGGTTAAGCAGTAGCACGCCTCAAAAACAACATAAATCACACCTGTGTGAAGTGATCGGCGCTCTTATCATCGTACATCATCATGACGTAAAATAGACGCTATGACGTAAAATTCTCCATTCATTGTCAATGAGAATTTAATGTTTGTGAACATACAGTACACTATACTATAAGCTGGATATAGGAGGGCTAGCGCCCCTCAAAAACAAAAACATACATTTTTCGATTTATTTTAAGAAGATGTTAAAACCAAGAAATCCCAAGGGTCCAACTTCCTTGTGTCCATAATGCTTTAAACACCATTTTGCTTCTATGTTTAAAATCATGATTTCAAAGCTATATGAATACGAGCAACAGAGCAAGTCCCACTATTCCGTTACAATGACACTAATAATGAACATGATTTATTGCCGTAACTATTTGGATGATAACTGCCATTGATAAAGTTCTTCTACCTTCTATAGACAATGGCAAGGTTCGGATTGCCCGAATAATGATCAATCGATCGTATCGACGATACAATGCCATGCCATGCCATGCCATGCCATGCCATGCCATGCCATGCCATGCGATACAACTTTATTGTCACAGACCTCCTATGAGACACAGACGGGTTTCTGAACTGCCCACAGCCCTCAGACACAGACTGGTTTCTGAACCGCCCACAGCCCTCCTATGAGACACAGACGGGTTTCTGAACTGCCCACAGCCCTCCTATGAGACACAGACGGGTTTCTGAACTGCCCACAGCCCTCCTATGAGACACAGACGGGTTTCTGAACTGCCCACAGCCCTCCTATGAGACACAGACGGGTTTCTGAACTGCCCACAGCCCGAGACACAGACGGGTTTCTGAACTGCCCACAGCCCTCCTATGAGACACATACAGGTTTCTGAACTGCCCACAGCCCTCCTATGAGACACAGACGGGTTTCTGAACTGCCCACAGCCCTCCTATGAGACACATACAGGTTTCTGAACTGCCCACAGCCCTCCTATGAGACACAGACGGGTTTCTGAACTGCCCACAGCCCTCCTATGAGACACAGACGGGTTTCTGAACTGCCCACAGCCCTCCTATGAGACACAGACGGGTTTCTGAACTGCCCACAGCCCTCCTATGAGACACAGACGGGTTTCTGAACTGCCCACAGTGTAGACTGTGTAATGAAAGCCTGGGTATCGAGGCCACAGACTGTGTGACTTGCTATTTTATCATGATCATTAGTGAGGAACAATTATATGAAGGTAGGTTGAAAAAAGTGGTGAAGTGGTCCTTTAAGCATATCTATAACTAATATCACTATTATAATTACTCCACTTCTTCTAAGTTTGCCGTTAATTACATTGATCTATATGACTGTAATGCATGACATAGCATATGCATGACACAGCAGTTCAGTTGATTAAACATCTACTGATGCAGTAACCTGGACACATCATCAGTGTTGTAAACCTGGCATCGTTGGGTGTTTCTGGGTCTTACAACAGACACCCTCCTCCAGGCGACCCGACCAAGGACCCCGCCCAGCCTGTGTCCTAGTGCCATGCTACACTACAGCCCCCACTGTCTCTATCCTGTGTCCTAGTGGCATGCTACACTACAGCCCCCACTGTCTGTCCTGTGTCCTAGTGCCATGCTACACTACAGCCCCTACTGTCTCTGTCCTGTGTCCTAGTGGCATGCTACACTACAGCCCCCACTGTCTCTGTCCTGTGTCCTAGTGGCATGCTACACTACAGCCCCCACTGTCTCTGTCCTGTGTCCTAGTGGCATGCTACACTACAGCCCCACTGTCTCTGTCCTGTGTCCTAGTGGCATGCTACACTACAGCCCCCACTGTCTGTCCTGTGTCCTAGTGCCATGCTACACTACAGCCCCCACTGTCTCTGTCCTGTGTCCTAGTGCCATGCTACACTACAGCCCCCACTGTCTGTCCTGTGTCCTAGTGCCATGCTACACTACAGCCCCCACTGTCTGTCCTGTGTCCAAGTGGCATGCTACACTACAGCCCCCACTGTCTGTCCTGTGTCCTAGTGGCTACACTACAGCCCCCACTGTCTCTGTCCTGTGTCCTAGTGCCATGCTACACTACAGCCCCCACTGTCTCTGTCCTGTGTCCTAGTGGCATGCTACACTACAGCCCCCACCGTCTGTCCTGTGTCCTAGTGGCACTACAGCTCCACTGTCTCCTGCAAGACTAAGAGACAGTCAATGGGGAAGATGGCTGTTGAGATGTTGGCGACACTGTGGGATTTTGATATATAATTTATGGTATGTATTATCCAATATGCAATTTCGATAACTCAGGAAGGACCACTGGACATAAGCCAGAATGTAATAACCATATAGTTGGAAAACCCATTTACCAGATGTAAAAATGTAATAGAGTAGGAATACTCAAACCAAATACCATAGGCATGTAAAGTGTTTATCAGAAAAACGGATCACCAATCTGTAAATATAAACCTTTAAAGCAGAAATAACATGCATTTGTTTTTAATATTTAATATCATATTGTCTATGTCCCTCAAACTTGTTTCTAAATGGTTTGAGCCTCAATCACACTCTGATATAACCAGTCCTTTTCTTTCTGGACTTTGAAAGCAGTTTTAGCTGCAGTACCACAATGTCCTGAGGTGGTGGGGGTGCTGATATGCAGATTATTTAATATTTGAGTCATTATAATACTGATGCTAGATAAAACCAGGCTTGTTTCCATTCCATGCCACCTTGGAAAATCAACAATGGTGAAATCAACACAGTGGAAATGCAAATTTGGAACTGAAGACTGAAGAAGAGGAGGGGGGGCGACTGTGGCTCAAGAGGTAGAGCAGGTCGTCCAATGATCCGTGGGTCGGCGATTCAAATCCCGGCTCCTCCTGTCTACATGTCGAAGTGTCCTTGGGCAAGACACTGAACCCCAAATTGCTCCCGGTGTGCTGGTTGGTACCTTGCATGGCTTCCGCCGCAATCGGTGTATGAATGGGTGAATGTAATGCACAATCTATGTAAAGCGCCTTGGATAAAGGTGCTATATAAATGCACCATTTAACATTTTAGGAGGAATTATACAAAGTAGGGTGACATTGATGACATCACGATGAGGACAAAATCAGTTGAGCTGTTCCTGAGAGCAATTTAAAGCACCTATATGATATGAAAGCCTGATTATTCAAAATTGGTTATTTGTGGGGATAGAAAACACATATGGGAGCCCCAAAAACACAATTTTATGTTATAAGTCCTTTAACTTTCCTGTTTAAAGTTAACCATAATATGATTCAGAGTATGAATACCTTTAGCATAATTATCAACCTTACATGAATAGTTAAAAAGAGTATCCAAGTAAAATTACTTTATGGTTCCGTTTGTAAAAACCCAGAATGAATGAAAGACATGACGAGTTTTCAATGATAATTCCATTATATTGGGGAGAAATAAGGGGTCACAAAGCAGCCATACAAAAAGGTTCTCCCCCTGACGACAAGTCAGTGGACTTATTCTATATGACAGTAATCAAAACAACCCTTTGACACCAGGAAGTAAACCCTTTCTGCGGTCGGAGGTTTACAATAGTGAATAATAGTGACATCTGCAGGATGGGAATGTTTCTTCCTGTACTCCGCTGTCAAGTCTCGCCCTCCAAGGCTGATGTCAATGTAGCAGTTTCATCTTCGACCTAGTGGAATGCTGACTCTAACCTTCTTATGACATATTTATTATTGTTACTGAGAGCACAGATGGTCCAAGGAAACATATTAGAGTCAGGGAAAGAGACCGTTGGGCTGCTAAACACGAGACAATTTTCTAAAAGGACCAAGGCGCAGTTGGAGGAAACACATCAACTCACTGGCCTTGGAAGTCACTGGAGAGGGAAGTCTGGAAAACTCTGGTGGAGCTGTTGCCCCCGCGACCCAACTACGCATAAGCGGTTGAAGATGGATGGATAGATGAATGGAAAGTGCACGGGGCACTGTTTCAAATCTTCACAGTTTAGAGTGACATGAAATATGGGTGTCAAGAGTCAACCTCACGGTAGATGAGAACTGCAGATGGACATGGCATCGTTCACAAACAATAAACAGTGTCCAGGCCTGGCTCCTCCTTCGTCTGAGCAGAGGTGCAGAATCCTTCTGTGCGTTGCGTCGTCGTTGCCGCTGAACAGAACACATGTCAGCTTCGGTACAACTCGAGCTACAGCCAGCCTCTCGAGCTGCACCGAGGCTGTCTTTAAACCCTCCTTGCAGGTTTTACTGCAGTCTGTAGCCATCCTCATGGAAGAAGTGTTTTGGGCTGCCAACCCTCTCCACCCCCGGTCGCTCTCTCTCCAGATGTCACCACCCTCTTTGTGGTCGTCACGCAGTCTGTTCCTCATGGTTGTCACTGGTACTACTCAAATGTTCCCTAGCACTTTTGATACACAGATTGAGTGATTTCATAGTACATTGCGGGTTGTGTATAGAGATGACATTGTCATTTTAAAACGACAAAATCAAACCTACGAGAAACTTCTTTAAAAAATATTGCTACAGCCGCAGGCGTCAATCATTGAAAGGACGGTATTTTAGAATGCCTCTCATAGGAAAATAGCAGATCTTCAAGCTCACAACATGTCGCACTGCGACACATTGTGAGCTTGTAGATCTGCAATTGTCACTATTTGAAATAGGGCTGAAGTTGTTAATTCATAATCCCTTCCATTCATGAATCATAATAGGTCCCAAGAGTCCCTTCCTAGAAATGTTGTCGAGTCAATCTTTTTTTAAATGTAGCACAGTGAAAGTCACCGGCTTCTAAAAAAACCAATATAAAAAACACAATACATCGAATATATATCGAGATCTACATCCGAATGTCCTCCTGACAAAATATACCCAAACATTTACAGGACGGTACCAGGGGCCGCTCTGTTCCCGTAAGAGTATTGCGCGGTTGTTAAACTCATCTCCCAGATTGTGAAACATGAGTGCTAGTTGACGTATCATGATGTATTCATCAACATCAAGGTACTGGTCGTCTGTTCGCAGAGAATTCAGCCCCTTGACCAAATGTTCCTTCTTTGACCACTTCTTTGATGACAGGTACTTTCTGATCTCCTGTTCTACTGATTGGTCCTTCATCTCCATCAAACATTGGATGATGGTGATACAGCTGTCAGGAGAGGCATCCGCAGTGTTCATCTCCTTCAGGTTCCAGATGGCTCTCCGGATGCTCTCTGGACTGTTCTCCGTGTGACCCAGCAAGAATTGTAACAGTCTCTGGTTGGTCTCCAGTGAGAGACCATGAAGGAAGCGGACAAAGAGATCCAGGTGGCCGTTTTCACTCTTCATGGCTTTGAGGAAGGCTTTCTTCAGAAAGTCATCCATGGACCTGAGCTGAAAGTGGGACATTAATTTTGGTAACAGCTTCTGGAGGTAAGACCTGTCATCCAGGAATGTTTCCAGGACCTCCATCTTCCTCTCTGTGAAACAGTGGAACAGGTAAACTGCAGCCAGAAACTCCTGTATGCTCAGATGAACAAAGCAGTAGACGGTTTCCTGGAAGCAGTCACTGTCTCTTTTGAAGATCTCTGTGCACACTCCTGAGTACAGTGGGCCCTCTTTAATATCAAGATCACATTTCTCCAGGTCTTTCTGGTAGAAGATAAGGTTGCCTTTCTGCAGATGTTCAAATGCCAGCCTGCCCAGCTTCAGAAGAACTGCTCTATAAGCCACAATTAGTTCCTCTGGATTCACCTCAGTCTCATTGTACTTCTCCTTCATCCTCATTGTCTGAACCAACAGGAAGTGGCAGTACATGTCAGTCAGGGTTTCTGGCAGCTCTCCTTTCAGGTCTATCCTCAACAGAACGGTGACAGTGATTGAACAGAAGACTGGGATTTCACACATGTTGTAGATGCTGCTTGATGCCTCAATGTGTGAGATGATTCTTTCAGCCTGGTTCTCATCAATGAATCTCTTCCTGATGTACTGCTTCTTCATGTCATCAGTGAACCCTTGGACCTCGGTCACTATGTCAAATAAGGCAGAAGGGATCAGCTTGGCTGCTGCAGGGCGTGTGGTTATCCAGATGTGAGCACAGGAAAGAAGTTTCCCTCGTATGAGGTTTACAAGAAGCACTTCTAGTATGGTGGACTGGGTGAAGTCACCAGAGCAGTCGTGGTCCACGTTGAAGTTCAATTCCAATGAGCTTTCATCTAACCCATCCAGGACGAAGAGAAGTTTGAAGGGACTCTTGTCGTAGTTAGAGATCCCTGACATCTGCAGTGTTGTGAAGATGTAATTAAGAGCCTCTTCTGGGATGCATTTGGTTGCGTTGATGCATTTGTGAATTAGCTCTGACAAACGAAAGCTTTGTCCCTTCAGCAAATTTAGCTGGCGGAATTGAAACACGAATATGAGATGAGGATGCTGAATGGAATTCTTTGCCCAGTCAAAGACAAACTTGTGTACGAGAAAGGTTTTGCCAACTCCAGCGATACCAATGGACAGAACTGTTCTTATGCGAATGTTGTGTCCAGAAGGGTCTTCAAAGATTTCACTGAGTAGGATTTCCCACCCTGCTTTCTTCAGGTCCATCAGTGTGACCTCATGCTCACTGCTGAGCTCTGTGACTTCCATGTGTATGACTCTGAGACGTGTGTAGCATTCTTTAAAAAGCTTCTTATCAGTCATTTGGATTGTCCCTTCAGGAAGACTCGCGAACGGGTCCTCAACGTTTGTTTTGAGCCTGGCTTGGTAGAAGGTAATAGGGCGTGCATGCCCTTGTGCTTTCACCAGCCAATCTGAAAGGAAAGGAACAGTTATTTTAGATATTCATATAAATATAGTTTTTGTTAACTTCACACAACACTTTATTCAGAATGTGAAACATCCAATTGTATCGCTAGACAACAGAAGCCTAGTCTGTTTTGTAATTTAATTGTAATCAAATTAACCTCTAGACACGTGCAATTATGTTCAAAACATAACAAAACAAACAAAAACAACAAAAATGGGCCTTAAGGCTCTACTGTACATAAGTTTAAAAAAGAAACAAGAATTGATGAACATCAATTAATTACCAGCTGCCTATTATTATATCTGCAGAATTGTGCTATGTGTGTGTGTGTGGAAACAAATTAAAGCACTGCACAAAGCCACAAGTCCTGCTAAAAGCATAGTAAACCTGAGTCCAACACCAAATTAATGTAATATGTCTCTGCCGTGGCCCTTGCACGTCGCCTCGGCTAAAAACAAAGTGAAGCCTGACTTATGCTTCGCCGTACGATGTGTTGCATGCTGAAATTATAGCTGATCTGCAAGCTCAGAACGCGTCGCCTCCGCAACAGGTTGTGAGCTTGTAGAGCGGCTATTTTCAGCACGCGGAAAGATGCAGGCGCTGCAATACAATACTATCCCATTGGCTGAGAGGTCGGCTAGAGGCAAGAAGTGTGTGGTTGCTTAGAGACGAGGCAGCCAATGAGAAAGATAGGCGACTACGGCAGCCAATAAGAAGATAAGTTGCCACTACCAACACGAGAGAATGTAGCCCAGCCTGCAGCTGGTAAAAAGAAAATCTGGATCTGTAATTTACTTAAGCAAATGTAGTAGTGTCCACCACTGGACATGAGCACCACAACTGTAATGATTGTTAGTAAAAAATCAATTGGCTGGAGATTGTACATCATTGCACATCAAGGTTTTTCTGTTTTTAATGTGTGTAAACATCTGCCAGTTGAAATACATGATTGTTTACCATCCTGGGGTGGCTGTGGGGATGCTGTGAGGAGACTGCTACCTGACGACCCTCCAACATCACTGGCATCTGCTAGGAGAGAGAGAGAGAGAGATAGAGAGAGAGAGAGAGAGAGAGAGAGAGAGAGAGAGAGAGGGGGGAGAGAGAGAGAGAGAGAGAGAGAGAGAGAGAGAGAGAGAGAGAGAGAGAGAGAGAGAGACAGAGACAGAGACAGAGACAGAGACAGAGACAGAGAGAGAGAGAGAGAGAGAGAGAGAGAGAGAGAGAGAGAGAGAGGGGGGGGGGGGAGAGAGAGAGAGAGAGAGAGAGAGAGAGATATTATTAGTAGTTTAGAGAGTGGCAGCGCACCACTAGTTCACGGAGCAGTGCATCATATAGATCAGGGTAGGCAACCGTAGGCACGCGGGAGGGTAATCACTGGTACACTAGCATAAGCATGAGAGAGAGGATTTTTATTTTTGAAATAAAATATTGAAAATCATTTAGTCAATTAAATTATGTCCCTTAGACATAATTCTACATTCATTCAAACAGTACTGTTTTCTGACTGGCTGAGCGGAGCGAGTCTGGGATATAAGTGGGATATCGCTTTGAATCTAATGATCATTACCATGCTCAGAAAAATTAAATAAAGTATGTACAGTATATGGATAGTCAAAATCAGTTGGAATTGTATCATGATGTGCTGCCTGTCAATTAAACCTAATGTTGATTTGGCACTCTGACTATCAAGAAAATACAAACGTGGCACTTCATGTGAAAAAGGTTGCAGAGCCTGATATAGATCAGACCCCTGATCAGACCCCTGATCAGACCCCTGATCAGACCCCTGATCAGACCCCTGATCAGACCCCTGATATAGATCAGACCCCTGATCAGACCCCTGATATAGATCAGACCCCTGATCAGACCCCTGATCAGACCCCTGATATAGATCAGACCCCTGATCAGACCCCTGATCAGACCCCTGATCAGACCCCTGATCAGACCCCTGATCAGACCCCTGATATAGATCAGACCCCTGATCAGACCCCTGATATAGATCAGACCCCTGATCAGACCCCTGATCAGACCCCTGATATAGATCAGACCCCTGATCAGACCCCTGATCAGACCCCTGATCAGACCCCTGATATAGATCATATATATAGACAGACCCCTGATATAGATCAGACCCCTGATATAGATCATATATATAGACAGAGATACAGACCCCCGATATAGATCATAGATATAGACAGAGATACAGACCCCTGATATAGATCATATATATAGACAGAGATACAGACCCCCGATATAGATCATATATATAGACAGAGATACAGACCCCCGATATAGATCATATATATAAAGGTTGCAGACCCCTGATATAGATCATATATATAGACTTCGGCTATACATTATTTTACGACTGTTGGGTTTGCCTTTAAATTAAAGGCATACGTGTTCTGAAAATCACAAATATATTCAGTTTATATATAAATGTAAGGGAGAGACAGTGTGTGAGAGGTCATTTAGCAGTGCGTCTGATCTTACCATGGCTCTCCAACAGGTGGCGCTGGTGTTGTTCAAGGGCATCGTAAAACGCTGCTCTGGCACGTGTTCCCCCTGGTTCTAGCACCTTGGAATACAGCATCCTCATCCGGCTCATGCTGGTCCTCTCGGCTTGGATCTCAGCATAGAGCTCAGGATGGACCCATGCATCTCCTAGACTGTCTACGACAGCCATGACTGCGGAAACCGTTTGAATCAACCGGGCCTTGTGCTGCGTCACAAAATGTGCTGTTTGAAAAAGAAAAGGAGAATGGTGGAGAATGAGATAAATGCATCACAGAAAACTGCCATGTAAGATGAATAACAAAGGGGGATATCGCCTTGCTAAGAGGGTAGTGTACTCGCCTTGCTAAGAGGGTAGTGTACTCGCCTTGCTAAGAGGGTAGTGTACTCGCCTTGCTAAGAGGGTAGTGTACTCGCCTTGCTAAGAGGGTAGTGTACTCGCCTTGCTAAGAGGGTAGTGTACTCGCCTTGCTAAGAGGGTAGTGTACTCGCCTTGCTAAGAGGGTAGTGTACTCGCCTTGCTAAGAGGGTAGTGTACTCGTCTTGCTAAGAGGGTAGTGTACTCGTCTTGCTAAGAGGGTAGTGTACTCGTCTTGCTAAGAGGGTAGTGTACTCGCCTTGCTAAGAGGGTAGTGTACTCGCCTTGCTAAGAGGGTAGTGTACTCGCCTTGCTAAGAGGGTAGTGTACTCGTCTTGCTAAGAGGGTAGTGTACTCGTCTTGCTAAGAGGGTAGTGTACTCGTCTTGCTAAGAGGGTAGTGTACTCGCCTTGCTAAGAGGGTAGTGTACTCGTCTTGCTAAGAGGATAGTGTACTCGCCTTGCTAAGAGGGTAGTGTACTCGTCTTGCTAAGAGGATAGTGTACTCGCCTTGCTAAGAGGGTAGTGTACTCGTCTTACTAAGAGGGTAGTGTACTCGCGATCAAGGCATGCGTATATTTATTCAGAAGGCTTTAGTCTTCATGCTGAATCAATTAATAGTCGCCACCTCAAATAAAATATGTAGGGTGTGTCCCCAATATTGGTCAGCACATAACAAATCACACCCGTGTGAAGTGAGTGGTGCAACTCTGTGTGGGGGTTTCCGGGGGGGGGGGGGGGTCCAGACCAACAGGAACGCACCCAGGGTGCCGGTGGAGAAATGACAGAGTTACCGTGTGCCGGTGGTTGCACCACTCAGTTCACACGGGTGTGATTTCTTTTTTACATTTTGGGAAAAAATAGCTCTTTGCAATGTGAAATGCCACCGAATTTAAGGATTGATCCTTTTCCTTGTCTTTATTATGGGCCAACTTGTGAAAGCTACATGCTTTTATTGTGAAGGGTCTCAGTTCTTACAGCCTGCAAGCTCACAGCCTCACAGCCACAACCGTTGCGTCCGCAACGCGTTGTGAGCTTGTATTTTCAGCATGGAACACGTGGACGACGAAGAATACATCAGGCATCACTGCGCTTCTGTGGAGGGAGGGAGATATATTTTGTTGGCCGAACGAGGCGATCATGTATGGACAGTTGGACACATACGACATACCTCATCGACGCAAAAATAACAAGCAATTGGAATCTATTTTCCGTGGCACATTATAAACACGTTTACTTTACCTCCTGTGTCTGCTGTCTGCGTGCATATGCGCGCTGCGCACTCCAGTGAAATTGTGCGGCTTGAGAAAGATTAGTTAATTTGTGTTGGATAAAGGGCTTATTGGTGGGTTTCCCGCTAGATATTAAGGACTGGTTAGGGTGTGTTTTAGCGGGGGTTTCGCCTGGCTGTTCCGTTCACAGCATAGGCTACAGTGTGCGTGGCTGTGTTGCTGCCTAATAAATATATATCGTCTACTATCTCTCTGTCAGCGGTGGCCGAACGGATTGCGGAGCGGTCTTGATACCGGAAGGTCGCCAGTTCGAATCAGCGGTCCGACACGTTAAAATTACCACCGCTGAAGTGCCCTTGAACAAGGCATTGAACCACTACGATGAAATGTTCTATGAGCAGGGCCTGGCTGGAAACAAGTTCTTGAGCTTAGCCCAGATACCCTGGGTAAATATAGTAATCATTTCATTTCATTTCATCATTTGTCTCTGTTTCTGGCACAATAGCGCCACTTTTGGTACTCATTGGTACTGGTCACACACATAGTCACACACATAGTCACACACACACAAACAAACATAGTTGAACACGGACATTGCTGTTCCTTGGAGTGGTTGCACCACTCAAAAAATTATAGCCTAAATAAAAGCTGAGTATCACGCATGGCTTGCGCTTGCATTCTAGAGGCATTGGTCAAGTTAGCCTATAGGCCCAATACAGAAACTGCCCCCGCAAGCCTGACACCTTTTTATTTATTTATTTATTTATTAGGATATTTCTAGCATGCACGGTCACGATCTCAGCAGCTCGTAGTGCAACGCGTTGTGAGCAGCTATCACGGACTCGCACTGCATGTTAAAAAACAAACTCACAATTATAACAAGAACATGCACTTACGTTACAGTATATGCACTGTACAAATCCAACGTTGTTTAGTGTAGTAGTGCCTGCAGTAGGCCTATTTAAATTGTTTTGTTACGGAGCTCCTCTGCTCTGAGTCAGTTCTATGACAGTCGGTGTGTGTGTGTATGTGTGTGTGTGTGTGTGTGTGTGTGTGTGTGTGTGGGGCGAATACGAGACTGCTCGCCCCTTTACCAACTCGCCCCGGGCGTACAGCCGGCGGAACAGCACGGCCTGGTATTCCTAAAGTAATCTAAGTAAATTATGCTTAAACGGTTAAACCTAACCTTATTCCTAACCTCAACCTCAGTAAAACGATGCCTAAACCTAACCCTAACCCTAAACTTAACCCCAGTAAAACTATGCCTAACCCTAAACTTATTTCTAACCTTATTCTCAGTAAAACAAAATAAAGAATACAAGAACCGCCGCTCCGAGCTGTCGGCGTGAGGTCGGCGGAAAAAAGCTGGGACGAGTTGGCAAAGGGGCGAGATGACCTGTTACCTGTGGGGCGGGGGGAGGCGGACGGACGGCAGCATGCTGCCGCTGAACCAAGTCCAATCTGGGTGAAATTCACATCGGAAAGTTAATATAACAGCGCGGTGAGCCTAACCTGACTCCGCCAGATGGGGCAGCAGAGAGTACACTGGGTTCCCCCCTCCTGCTCCCATCTGGGAACTCTCAGGCAGATTCGATGCCCGGCCACAAAACGGCCTGGCCAATCAGCAGCAGCTAGAGGCGGGATATCTATTTTACCTCTGCAGGCGAGTGTGCAATTGTTCAATAGAAATGGCTCTTGGCTCTCTAGGTATTTTCCAAGTAGGCCTATAGGCTATAGCCTTGAGCTTGAACTTAAATCAATACATTAACAAGTTGGTTATGAGAGGCTCTGTGTTTACTTTTTTCAATTACTTTTTTCATTTATTTTTAATAATTGTTTTGGGTGTGGGGGGGAAGGGGGGGAATAATAATAAAATGACTTTTATTATTATTATTTTTTAAATCTGCTCTGAGGAAGTGTGCCGAAATGTGTAAACGTTCTCAATAAATGAGAAATTGCATCTGAGCCACGTCTTGCAGTCTTGGTTGGAAACCCGTTAAATTACCACCGTAGTATGTCAAGTCATGAATGCTTAAAGGGGAAAACCACCCATTTTCAACATTTTACTATGTCATTAATATACCTTAGAGCTGTTGTGTGGAAATAATAAAAAAGTCCCCCCCATTCTGTGTTTCCTAGAACTGTAATTATGAAAAAAGCATTAACATGGTGAAACACATCTTGATGACATCATCAAGATGCGTTTCACCATGTTAATGATTTTTTTCAGACCTCTAGTTCTAGGATACACAGAATGGGGGGGACTTTTTTATTATTTCAGCTAACAGCTCTAAGGTATATTAATGACATAGTAAAATGTTGAAAATGAGTGGAATGCCCCTTTAAAGAGTATACTGACATTTACCTGTAAACTGCATTGTGAACACTGAAAGGAACCTTACCAACTAGGTCACTAATAAAACGTCAATTCACTTTACAACTTTATGTCCCAATTAATCCTTCATTCCCTACCATAGTAGACCTAAGGTCTACTAAAGCCCTACAACCCCCTGCGTACCCTCAGATCGGTGGGTAGGGGTCTCCTGACTCCCATGCAAACCAAACTAGTCACCATGGGTGACCGGGCGTTCGCAGCCAGGGCTCCATACTTGTGGAACGCCCTACCCCAGAACCTGAGGGACGCAACCTCAGTGGCTCTTTTTAAATCACTGTTAAAAACCCACCTATTCACACAGGCTTTCCCCTAGATTTATTGTATTGTCTTCATTATGTGGAATTGTTGCATTTGTATTGTTTATTTATTTCTTCTGTGTAATGCTGTGACGCTTAATTTCTATTGTTTTATTACAGTAAGTGCCTCTAAACTGATGTATTGCCTTTTTATATGCCACTGGAAAGCACTTTGAAAAGCGCTTTATAAATAAAGTTTATTATTATTATTATTATTATAAGGACTGTAACAGCTCTCCATCCCCAGCCCACGGTGGTGGGCAGAGGTAGACACTTACCACTGTTCCCCCGAGCGCCCGTTGTATTTTGACCTGAGATCAGATTCTAAAAATATCTTCTACATCCTGACAGTTTTCTGAAAAAGCTATGTTTCTATGTCAGTTGTTCTTCGATTTTTCAAAAATAGCAGACCTACAAGCTCGTAGATGATATGAGCTTGTAGATCTGCTATTTTTCAATAGCTAAAGCATAACATAATGCTAACACCAAAAGGGGTTCCCGCCCAAAATGGGTTAAATCTTCAGATTGTTTCCAGACAGTTTTACCTCTACATTGAATGTAGTTGTCGCCTGTAACACTTATTGCATATAATATGCACTATTTTGAGATCCTGCATATATTTTTGCATAGTCGTCAGAATCATTTCTATTCATCTATATGAATTTATTAGTTGAAAGATATCTACAATAGCCGATCTGCAGTACAAGCTCACATTGGTATGGTTATTTGTAGAAATATCATGGCAAATATATATTGTTTGAATATATTTTCGGTCAATTGACCTATAGCTAAGCCCCACCTCAAACTGCTATGGTCCAATCACAGCTAAGCATAACATGGGTTAGACAAACCTCTCCACCAATAGTTTTCCTATTATGATAAAACATTGTTTTAAAAAAGTAATGTCACACACATATTTATCCAGTGCATACGGCAGGCCTTGTTGACGGACTTTGAAGAGATTTTGAAGGTCTGGTTCCAAAAATGAAAACCCCAGGGGGGTCCAGGGGGGGAAATCAAAAACATTGGAGTTTGAACCTGAGACCTTGACCAGCCCCATTTACCCGCTGAGAGCTGTTCATGAGGTTGACAGCCGCTGCCCCCGGCGGCGGGGGCAATGGGGCTCAAGAGGTTTGTGTTAAAGCCATGATATTTACATTGGAATGAATGGGCCTGGCTGGAAAGTGTCCAAGTGGGAGTGTCTAAGTGGGAGAGGGCGGGGCTTTGCTAAAGGTGAATTGTCCAGCCCTGGTCTGTGGACCTATGTGTTAGTTTAAACTTCTCCTGTCCTACCTGACCTGTCATTTACCTTTGTCTGGTGGCCCAGTGTGTGAGAAGGTCTCCACTAGCCAATGTGTGAGAACATCTCCACTAGATCATTTACCTTTGTCTGGTGGCCCAGTGTGTGAGAAGGTCTCCACTAGCCAATGTGTGAGAACATCTCCACTAGATCATTTACCTTTGTCTGGTGGCCCAGTGTGTGAGAAGGTCTCCACTAGATCATTTACCTTTGCCTGGTGGCCCAGTGTGTGAGAAGGTCTCCACTAGATCATTTACCTTTGTCTGGTGGCCCAGTGTGTGAGAAGGTCTCCACTAGATCATTTACCTTTGTCTGGTGGCCCAGTGTGTGAGAAGGTCTCCACTAGATCATTTACCTTTGTCTGGTGGCCCAGTGTGTGAGAAGGTCTCCACTAGATAATTTACCTTTGTCTGGTGGCCCAGTGTGTGAGAAGGTCTCCACTAGATCATTTACCTTTGTCTGGTGGCCCAGTGTGTGAGAAGGTCTCCACTAGATCATTTACCTTTGTCTGGTGGCCCGGTGTGTGAGAAGGTCTCCACTAGATCGCTCCTGCCCATCTGCTTCAGTAGCTCCATTGTGACGTCCAGAGCTTTGTCATGGTAGCTCTGCCTGATCTGAAAACTGGTGTCCACCCTGTCAGCGTCCTCCAGGTGGCTCCAGGGGATGGATTTACCCTCACGGAGATACACCTTGAACAGTAGTGGAAAGAAACTAGGTTACATATAGAGGGTATGACATCATCATACCCGGAATTGGCTCCCGTACTAGTAGGCTCAGGAACAGCTTCTTTCCTGTTGCTGTCTCCCTGCTGACCTCATATTGCACTTCTGGCCAGACGCCACTCTTCATTTCATTGTCAAAGTATTTCTATACTCTGTGCAGTGACAATAAATGTAATCTAATCTAATCTAATCTAAGTTACTGAGTGGCAAAAAACTACTTTCTGGCCCTGACAGCCCATCATTTAAAAATAAAATCTGATTGCATTAAACGACGTTAAACAACGTTAAACTCACTTTTGCCTCTCACTTTATGCACGTACATACCCTCTCTAATACTGTATACTATTTTGAGGTTAATTTACATTACATTAGTACTGTCTGTCCATTTTTCATTACTTTACACTTCTACTCCAGTACATCTCAGATGCACATATACTTCGTTTTTACACTTTCAGCTTTAGATTATTATTACAAAATATACATTAACATATTTACTTAAAACCTGTTTTATACACAGGCTATTCTCTGTCAAATAAATAAAAAGTGCTATTGCACACCTGCTTCGAGGGAGTAGGAGTAGACAGTCTTCACTCTCAGCAAAAATTAAATGCAGATACCGGTACGTTTCAGTCACTTCAGTCACATTCATCCTTTTGCTTTTTCAAAAATAGCAAATCTACAAGCTCGCAACGCATTGTGGCGTGTTGTGAGCTTGTAGATCTGCCATTTTCAAAAATGTTTGACACAATTTGAAAAATACATTTGATTACAGAAAATAGAACATCTTCCTGCATGACAATGCTTTTGAATACAGCACATTCACAATGTAACAGTGAAACTTTCACTTGTAAACCTGCATGTGCAGTTCAACCCAGATTCGGCTCAAATTAAAACAAAGGTTTAAATTAATTTAGCTCCTAGTCCTATGCCATAGTGTCTGAGCAAATAGACAGTCTGTTTTACTTCATGATGATGTATGATGATAAGAGCACCCCTCACTTCACACTGGTGTGATTCTTTTTTTGAGTGGTGTAAACCACTCCTACAACTGGCTTTGTTAGTTTACGTGTCTGTTCGTACCAAAAAATGAGCATGGTTGCTATGGTCACCCAGTTCACACGGGTGTGATTTCATTACGTCAGACATTACGTCAGACCACAGCTGATCAGTCTATATAAGACCTTACACCACTCAGTTCACACGGGTGTGATTTTTTTTAACTTTCTTCAACTTTCCTTCTTTTTTTTTAGAGAACTGAGAAGTGAACTGTACCCATTCTACAAACCGTGAAAACAAATTTCAATCAATCAATCAATCAATCAATCAATAGTAGATTTCTATTATGGGCGGCTGCGGCTCAGGAGGTAGAGCAGGTCGTCCAATGATCCCTGGGTCTGCGGTTCGAATCCCGGCTCCTCCTCCTGTCCACATGTGGAAGTGTCCTTGGGCAAAACACTGAACCCCACGTTGCCTCCAGTGAGTGGGTCGGTGAGGCTGTGAGCTCGCCACCATTGGTGTGTGAATGTGGGAAGTGAGGACGCTGGCGTCGACTGTTCGCCGCTTCACCTCCCAATGTATGAATGAATGAACCGTTGTAAAGCGCTTTGAGCACTTGGAAAAGAGCTATAAAAATGCTATTCATTATAAAAATGCAAATCATTATTTTGTGGTATTGCTACTTTAAAATAAAAGAAACCCCCGAGTGCTTTTACTACCACTGACCTTGAACAGTCTGAAGTCTTCATCTCTCAGCTCCTGCAGAACTGTGATGATGGTGGCTCTCTGTGGTGGAGCTGAGGTAGACCCCTGCAGGTATATAATAATAATATATTACTATAATAATATAATAATCACTGTGATGGTGGTGACTCTATATTACTATAATAATATATTACTATAATAATATATTACTATAATAATATAATAATCACTGTGATGATGGTGGCTCTCTGTGGTGGAGCTGAGGTAGACCCCTGCTGGTATATAATAATAATATATTACTATAATAATATAATAATCACTGTGATGATGGTGGCTCTCTGTGGTGGAGCTGAGGTAGACCCCTGCTGGTATATAATAATAATACTATATTACTATAACTTGTATTTAGCCATAAAACAGTCACAGCATACTAATCATTTTAAGAATTTACCAGGGGAGGACCAAGACGGGTCATCAGTCATCCAATCAATTCCTGTAGGCCTGCTTTTTGCGTTTTAATGGCTGAAACTGTACCCATCATTGGCTGAAACTGTACCCATCATTGGCTGAAACTGTACCCATCATTGGCTGAAACTGTACCCATCATTGGCTGAAACTGTACCCATCATTGGCTGAAACTGTATACCATCATTGGCTGAAACTGTACCCATCATTTTCCACAGCTATAGTAAAGCAAGCATGATAAGTATCAAAGTCCCCCAAAGTCACCAGAGCACAGGAAATGACATCTACTCTGTTAAAATGTTTGTGGGGTCAGTGGGAGGAGAGGACCATAGAGAGGACCCCCAGAGTCAGACCCCCACTTGGGGACACACCGTCTGCTTTCACATTGATTGGGGGGGGGGGGGGGGGGGGGGAGTTACATGAACTCAAAGAAAATATGTCTCTGCAAGTCTGAACACCATTGCTACGAGTTTAACATTTTAATAAATCATTTATGTGAAGTTTTGGCATTATTTTGATATTGAATTGTTTTTAAATAACACGATCAACAGTTCATAGACAGATCCAAGTTATTGACATAACTGAGGTAGGCCTATTTGTTGAGGATAGGGAGTAGACCTAATCGTCAAGTAAAAACAAATAAACATAATTCTACCCCACCCTCCCCTCACCTACAGTATACAAACAATGTAGGCTACAGGTAAATTAATGTCCTACTGATGAAGAACGTTTACATTACAATTTAACGGATAGGCCTACATTTAAAATTCTTAGAGTATATAGACAGTGTATTACAGATCATGATACCAGACATATTTGTTATATTGTTTCCTGGTTCTTAACTTACATGCAGTGACTCCAGTGCGTCCATTTGGTCTTGTTGTTGAACGACGTTCTGTGGCGCAGTTTATAATAAGGCTACGTTCAATGAACGTAGCCTTATTATAAACTGCACCACAGACTCAAGCCTACTGTAGCTGATATCGATATGGATAGATCGCTAATGGAATAAAGGTGTTTCTATCAACTTTGTTGGTGGAAAAAAAAGGTTTCCTGTTTTGAGCAAGCGCGATCGGGAGAGAGATAGAGGGAGGGGTGAATGAATCACACTCCTCCTACAGACTTCCGTTGTTAACGGAAGAATATGAATGTTAATATTTAATAGGCCTATTATTGGAAAACACAATGTCAATGAAGGACGTCCGTTTCTGTTAATGTAGTCATAGAAATGAATCATGATGAGTGCTATATTATATTATAGGCTCCAGTATAATCAGCAAGTTGATGAAGTTATATTTAGTAATTGTTTCTCCACCATAAAATGAATGAATGAGTTATAGGCTATGCACAGTTAAATTAACTTCATTCCGGTGGAGTAAATGATGCTACTTTTAACAGCTTGGGTAGGTCTGTCTAAATGACTGAGGATGATTATGAATTATGAAGTGTAAATGTAATAAACCGGTGTGCAGTGCCAGTGTTTGGCATTAACCAACTAACTCCATTCAGAAGATAGTCGTCTAAATCAAAATCCACTTGCACCAGGGCTGCACGTTCATGATAATCCCAGCAGGGGGCAGCGTTCTACAGGATATTGTCATAACCGGTCAGCTGAGCGACTACACCCACACACACACACACACACACACACACACACACTACACACACTACACACACACACACACACACACACACACACACACACACACACACACACACACACACACACACACACACACACACACACACACACTGTATGATTTGGGGTGTTACAGTACAGTACAGTGACAGTACAGTACAGTAGAGGGCCCACATGGGGACCTCCACACTGTAACTCTGTCATTTCTCAACCATTTCGAACGTGGGGCGGCTCGCCGGAACCGGGCCGGCACCCTGGCCGCGTTCTTGTGGGTCTGGAACTTCCGGGGACCCCCACACAGAGTTGCACCTGCACTCACTTTACACGGGTGGGATTTTTTTCTTTCTTTTTTTAATACAGCAGATCTGCAAGATCAGCAAGATATTTCCAAAGAGACCAAGTGGTTAAGACAGACAGACAGACGAGCTAGGCAGGCTTCTATAGAGCGTCGCAGTCCCGCCCCCTACCAGGGCCCAGGAAATGATTCCCCATTCATTTTCCTCATAGACTTTTCAGAAAGTATTTATTTAAAGACGTTTACGCCGCGGACAAAGCCAACTCTTGTCGTGACAAATCATGACAATAAACACAATGTTTTGGGCCAAACAAAGAATTAGAAAGTAGAAAAAAACGGCAGGTTACAACACTTTTTTTGTTGTTTTTCTTCTTTGTAATTATTTGTTTGGTCCAAAATATTGTGTTTGTTGTCATGATTTGTCACGACTCGAGTTGGCTTTGTACGACGCTTATAGGTCTTTAAATAAATAAGTTTTGAAATGTCTATGGGAAAAATGCATTGGGAATTATTTCCTGGGCCTGGCGTCGTCATGAAAGGGGGCGGGACTGCGACGCTCTATAGTAATCGCTCAGTGCATTCGTAATTACTCTGTGTGTAAATTAACCTCAGAATGCATGGTAACATCATAACACTGTTGTGTTAGCATGTGTTTTAACCTCAGAATGCATGGTAACATCATAACACTGTTGTGTTAGCATGTGTTTTAACCTCAGAATGCATGGTAACATCATAACACTGTTGTGTTAGCATGTGTTTTAACCTCAGAATGCATGGTAACATCATATCACTGTTGTGTTAGCATGTGTTTTAACCTCAGAATGCATGGTAACATCATATCACTGTTGTGTTAGCATGTGTTTTAACCTCAGAATGCATGGTAACATCATAACACTGTTGTGTTAGCATGTGTTTTAACCTCAGAATGCATGGTAACATCATATCACTGTTGTGTTAGCATGTGTTTTAACCTCAGAATGCATGGTAACATCATATCACTGTTGTGTTAGCATGTGTTTTCCGCGCCTGCGTCTCACAGTGGATCTCCACCCACCACCCAAAAGGGATTATATGAGACCTCTAGATGCCTCAGAGATGGTCGCCCTTTTAATCATTACAAGTAGTAGTTCTACATTGCAGTATTATTGATATGTTTTACTTTCCCCACCATTAACCTATAGGACTAGGATGCTCCTTCGCCTGGAAAGGAGCCAGTTTAGGTGGTTCGGGCATCTGGTTATAGGATGCCTCTCGGGCGCCTCCCTATAGGGAGGTCCTCGACGCACGTCCCACTGGGAGGAGACCCCGGGGCAGACCAAGGACCAGTTGGAGGAAACACATCGACTCACTGGCCTTGGAACGTTTCGGATGCAGGAGGAAGTCACTAATGTTGGAGAGGGAGAGGGAAGTCTGGAGCACTCTGGTGGAGCTGTTGCCCCCGCGACCCGACTACGGATAAGCGGTTGAAGATGGATGGATGGGTAGGCCCTATAGGAGCCTAGGAGGCTACTTAACATGCATAAAAAACTCTATTAGTATTAGGGTATGAGCAAGACTATAAGGGGGTTAGGATAGAGAGGGGGCGTTTTCAACAGCACGTGAAGCATGTGATGATGATGATGATGGTGAGGCTGGGCTAGTTGCAGCACCATACGACCCCCCCCCCCCCCCCCCCCTCTTCCAATAAGTCCACTCCCACCACGGGGGTTGCCATGGTGACTGACCAATTACAGGATGGGGGGGGGGGCTCGTACCCACCCACCGGAAACGTCTGCAGCGCCAGCAGGAAAAAAGAAAAAGAAAAAAACGTAGGAACCAATCCTGTCCTGATTTGATTTCATTAGATCTCTCTTCCCAAACCTTATACCCCCCCCCCTCCTCCCCCTCCAACCCAGTGAACCCACGCACGCCCACACTGTGTGTGTGTGTGTGTGTGTGTGTGTTGGGCAGGGCAGGCTAATATGTGTGTGCCGTGTAGCGTGTGCATGTGTGTGAGACCGTGTGGCGCGCGCGCACACACACACACACACACACACACACACAGATGTGTGCTTTAGCTTTATTGTGCCGCGGCGGTGGTCGGTCACACTCACATGACTACATCTGCACAGTACTGTAGATTATAATAATAGGCTAGTTAGTCGCCTAGAGGCGGTCCTCTTTTTATTATTGTGACGGTGATCATTGTGATGATCATGCGCAAAATCTAAACGGAGAGAGAGAGAGAAGCAGAAGAAGTTCGATCACACATTTTTTTCACCGACTGCGTGCGAGACACCAGGCCGGGCCGAGAGGAGACCTGTGCGGGGAGGAGGAGGTAGAGCAGACCGGGGCTCCCTACCATACCATACCACCCACCCAGCCATCATCCACCCAACCACCCACCCATGCATCACAACCCGCGGACCAAACAAGGACCCCCTCCACCCCCCGAAACGAAGCACGATGGAGCCGGCATGAGGAGGGCGATCCCCCCGACCACGACATCGACAACAACGGTGCTTTCTACTACAATAATCCGGGACTTCGGTGTTGTAAAGTGACTGAGTGAGGTGGTTGGACGGACGGACGGACGGTGGGTTGGGGGTTTTCCAGACAGACTGCTCAGCTCAACCCAGACAGCCAGCATGGCGGCGGACCGTCCGCGGTGTATGGACCCTCACCCGGCCTCCCGGTCCTCGTAGTCCGCCTAGCAGGGCCTGAAGCTACGGCTACCCCTCCGGACCCCCACCCCCCCACCCCGGACCCCCTCAATCCGGAGCACGGACGTTATTCCTGGCCGTTTTAGGTGTGTTTTCTGGCCGTTCTAGGCAGGGTTGAACAGCCGCCCATGGGGGTTTGATTTAGCCTGAGTGAGACTTTCACTTTAGGCTACCATAGATGTGGTGTGTGTGTGTTTTTTTTGATCGAGTCATACATACGAAAGGAAAAGTCAGCTATATAGACCGTATACTCGATACAAACACATCGATCGAGCATGTCATGATATAGTCTCTAGTCTTGATCAAGACTAGAGATTAAAATGTTAAAATGTTACATTTGTAGCCACATTTAAACTACATTTGTGTCACTCACTTACAGTCTAGACCCACAGCACTGCACATTGTCCTGCCTAAAAAAAATAGCAACAATCTGCAACATCATATTGTCGTATAGGCTACATCATGGCCAGAATTCAGACATTTTTTTAAGAGTGATTATTTTATTGATATTATTTATTTTCACTCCAGCAGCCAGCCAGACTGACTGCCTGACTGCCTGCCCCGGAGAGGAGCCGGCGGGGAGCCCATAGGTCTCTCTCTCTCTCCAACGCCTCAAAATGGTGACCCTGCACCGGCGGCTGCTGCGTCTGTCCAACCGCTCGTCCCTGGCCTTCATCTTCTTCTTCTCCATGTCCACCACCTGCCTCTACTTCATCTACGCGGCCCCGGGGATAGGTGAGTCCATCACGGGTAGAGAGGAGGGCATTAGGCCCCGGGGATAGGTGAGTCCATCACGGGTAGAGAGGAGGGCATTAGGCCCCGGGGATAGGTGAGTCCATCCCGGGTAGAGAGGGAGCCAGCTGGGCCCCGGCCCCCGGGGATAGGTGAGTCCATCCCGGGTAGAGAGGGAGTCCAGCTGGGCATTAGTGACTGATCTCCATGAAGCTACCGGTATAGCCCTGATTCCCCTGAATGAATGACCACAACATACATGCAGCTCCTGTTCAAATGGACCCATTGTGGTTCCATGTGAACACTCAGAGTTAAGGGGGTCCTTGCAAATAAATGATTTGGGAACCACTATAGTAGGCTATAGTTGGACAGTTTGGACTCCTATGTGCCACATAGTGTCATATTCTGTCATAGTAAATCAGTGTCATTACATATTCTGAAGAAAACCTGGAGACTTTGACATTCAGTAATTGGGTCTTATATCTCTTGTGATCAAAATAAGAACATTATAATCATGGTGTGTGCAAAAAGTAAATCCTTAGATGCCACAGGACAACAAGGCCTGCAGTCTCACAGTCTTCCCCATAGATGGATCCGTGTGTAACGGACACTATTGATTTGATTCTGCATGTTGATCTGAGCTGGGTTTAAGGAGATGTGTTTTAATTTTTAATGCGATTATAGAACAGAGCTGCGTTTGGATTATCTGTTATGGAGATCAGATCATGGTGAATGATGCTGCTGCTGCTGCTCTCTCTCTCTCTCTCTCTCTCTCTCTCTCTCGCTCTCTCCCTTTAGCCACCCGTGCTAACTAGCTTAAGTAGCAGCAGCCTCACCGCACCGGGGATTGAGAGAGAGAGAGAGAGAGAGAGAGAGCATGAGATCTGATGAGCTAATTAATTATATAGGATGATCAGACGATTAAAAAAAAATCGATATTGATTGAAGGTGATCAGTAGATTATCTTAGTTCTTTCATCCTAACTGAGACACCATGCAGAAATCACAGCCCACCTAGCTGTGTGTGTGTGTGTGTGTGTGTGTGTGTTTGTGTTTCCCTGATCTGTCTCACTGTGTTGTCAACATTATGATGACAGTGTTATGATATTAACTAGTTTTACTCAGAACAGGGTACAAAAAACCATACTACTTTTTCAGACTGAGCCTCAACCCGTAGCACTCTTACCGTATTGTCTCTGATTATAAGACCACTCCCATTTTTCAAGACTCATTTGTGGAAAAAGAACATTGAATGTCAAATAT
>NC_136812.1:2635677-2653177 GCF_951216825.1 Electrona antarctica | reverse complement strand
AGGGGCGGTTTGGGACACATTGACCACCTTAGGGGGTGGTTTGGGACACATCGAGGACCTTAGGGGGTGGTTTGAGACACATCGAGGACCTTAGGGGCGGTTTGGGACACATTGACCACCTTAGTGGGCGGTTTGAGACACATCGAGGACCTTAGGGGGGCGGTTTGAGACACATCGAGGACCTTAGGGGGCGGTTTGAGACACATCGAGGACCTTAGGGGGCGGTTTGGGACACGTTGAGGACCTTAGGGTGCGGTTTGAGACACATCGAGGACCTTAGGGGGTGGTTTGGGACACATCGAGGACCTTAGGGGGAGGTTTGGGACACATCGAGGACCTTAGGGGGGCGGTTTGGGACACGTTGAGGACCTTAGGGGGCGGTTTGAGACACATCGAGGACCTTAGGGGGCGGTTTGGGACACATCGAGGACCTTAGGGGGGCGGTTTGGGACACGTTGAGGACCTTAGGGTGCGGTTTGAGACACATCGAGGACCTTAGGGGGCGGTTTGAGACACATCGAGGACCTTAGGGGGGCGGTTTGGGACACATGGAGGACCTTAGGGGGCGGTTTGAGACACATCGAGGACCTTAGGGGGCGGTTTGGGACACGTTGAGGACCTTAGGGTGCGGTTTGAGACACATCGAGGACCTTAGGGGGTGGTTTGGGACACGTTGAGGACCTTAGGGGGTGGTTTGAGACACATCGAGGACCTTAGGGGGGCGGTTTGGGACACGTTGAGGACCTTAGGGGGGCGGTTTGGGACACATGGAGGACCTTAGGGGGGCGGTTTGGGACACGTTGAGGACCTTAGGGGGGCGGTTTGGGACACGTTGAGGACCTTAGGGGGGCGGTTTGGGACACGTTGAGGACCTTAGGGGGGCGGTTTGGGACACATGGAGGACCTTAGGGCGTGGTTTGGGACACGTTGAGGACCTTAGGGGGTGGTTTGGGACACGTTGAGGACCTTAGGGGGTGGTTTGGGACACGTTGAGGACCTTAGGGGGTGGTTTGGGACACGTTGAGGACCTTAGGGGGTGGTTTGGGACACGTTGAGGACCTTAGGGGGTGGTTTGGGACACGTTGAGGACCTTAGGGGGTGGTTTGGGACACGTTGAGGACCTTAGGGGGTGGTTTGGGACACGTTGAGGACCTTAGGGGGTGGTTTGGGACACGTTGAGGACCTTAGGGGGTGGTTTGGGACACGTTGAGGACCTTAGGGGGTGGTTTGGGACACGTTGAGGACCTTAGGGGGCGGTTTGGGACACATGGAGGACCTTAGGGGGCGGTTTGGGACACATCGAGGACCTTAGGGGGCGGTTTGGGACACATCGAGGACCTTAGGGGGTGGTTTGGGACACGTTGAGGACCTTAGGGGGCGGTTTGGGACACATCGAGGACCTTAGGGGGTGGTTTGGGACACGTTGAGGACCTTAGGGGGCGGTTTGGGACACATCGAGGACCTTAGGGGGTGGTTTGGGACACGTTGAGGACCTTAGTGGGCGGTTTGGGACACGTTGAGGACCTTAGGGGGCGGTTTGAGACACGTTGAGGACCTTAGTGGGCGGTTTGAGACACATCGAGGACCTTAGTGGGCGGTTTGGGACACGTTGAGGACCTTAGGGTGCGGTTTGAGACACATCGAGGACCTTAGGGGGGCGGTTTGGGACACGTTGAGGACCTTAGGGTGCGGTTTGAGACACATCGAGGACCTTAGGGGGGCGGTTTGGGACACATCGAGGACCTTAGGGGGGCGGTTTGGGACACATGGAGGACCTTAGGGTGCGGTTTGAGACACATCGAGGACCTTAGGGGGGCGGTTTGGGACACATGGAGGACCTTAGGGGGCGGTTTGAGACACATCGAGGACCTTAGGGGGCGGTTTGGGACACGTTGAGGACCTTAGGGGGGCGGTTTGAGACACATCGAGGACCTTAGGGGGGCGGTTTGGGACACGTTGAGGACCTTAGGGTGCGGTTTGAGACACATCGAGGACCTTAGGGGGGCGGTTTGGGACACATGGAGGACCTTAGGGGGCGGTTTGAGACACATCGAGGACCTTAGGGGGCGGTTTGGGACACGTTGAGGACCTTAGGGGGCGGTTTGAGACACATCGAGGACCTTAGGGGGCGGTTTGGGACACGTTGAGGACCTTAGGGGGCGGTTTGAGACACATCGAGGACCTTAGGGGGGCGGTTTGGGACACGTTGAGGACCTAAGGGGGCGGTTTGAGACACATCGAGGCAGGCACTCGTAGAGGCAGGAAGGTGCCAGACCATTGAGAGCTTTGTAAACAAGTACAATCATTTTTCAAATCGATCCTATTCCTATTACAACCGGCAGCCAATGCAGTGAAGCTACGATTGGAGTAATATTATGTTCTCTCGTCTTAGTTTTAGTTAAAATTCTGGCTGCCACATTTTGAACAAGTTGTAATCTGTCTTCTTTGGCAGGCCAGAAAAAAGTGCATGGCAGTAATCGAGCAGAGAGAAAACAGAGGCGTGGATTGTTCAACGACAGATGGGTTCCTAATTCGCGCAATATTTCTAAGATGAAAAAAGGCAATCTTGGTAACATGATTAATGTGTGTATTGGTCTTAAGTGCAGTACTTGAGTCACATTTCACCGCATGCACGTACACACACGCACACACACGCACACACACGCGCGTACACACACACACACACACACACACACGCACACACACGCACACACACACGCACACACACACACGCACACACACACGCACACACACACGCACACACACACACACACACACACACACACACACACACACACACACACACACACACACACACACACACAGCTGCGGCTGTGGGCAGGCAGGCTGGCAGGCTGTGTGGCGCGCGGGCAGCGGGCACAGCGCTGCATGATGTGTTCCTACTGGAGAATTCCACCATATGTTATGTTTCTGCCGCCGCAGGAATGGGGAGCCAGGTGTGGGAGGAGAGGAAAGCACCCGGGCTTTTGTTTGTGCGTGCGTGCGTGCGTGCGTGCGTGCGTGCGTGCGTGCGTGCGTGCATGCGTGCGTGCGTGCACAACCACCAGACCCACCCAGGGGGGCGGGCCGGTTCCGGCGTGCCGCCCCGGGTCCGTATAGTTGAGAAATAGTTGAGAAATGACAGTTACCGTGCGGCGGTCCCTCTACTGTACCCTGTACTGTACTGTCACTGTACTGTACTGTACTCGGACACCCAAAAGCATCATATATACAGTTAATATGTGCGTGTGTGTTTGTGTGTGCATTAGGTTGCGCACAGGTGGTGAAAAACAACCATGTTGTTTTCGTGCTCATACCCAGACACCCAGCCAGCTACCCAGCTACCCATCCACCCACACACACACACAGCTCCGTAAGGGAGTGGTTGCACCACTCAAAAAGCAAAAGGTCATTAAAATAATTGCTTATAGCAGCTTTAATTGTGGGGGGAGGGGGGGGGGGAATTCCACATTTCAATACAGTATTCATTGAATTAAAAATAAATCATGCTTTGTGAAAGCAAAGTCCTCCAGCACACTTTGAACTAGAGCACATTATTTGACAGAACAGCAAAATTCAACAATAATTTCACTTGTAGTGAAGTGATATTTGATGAGGAGGAGTGTCTGGAGTTGAGCACTTGAGTTAGACAGTCTACTGCTGTGTCTCTCTCTCTCACTCTCTCACACACACACACACACACACACACACACACACACACACACACACACACACACACACACACACACACACACACACACACACACACACACACACACGCACAGTTTCAGTTCCTCTCTCTCTCTGGAACAACTGTTTCCTCTGTTCTGTGTGTGGAACTCAAGAGTGTGTGTGTGTGTGTGTGTGTGTGTGTGTGGTAGTCATCATGGAGTAATTCATTCAGAATAGATTAAGTGGGGAGGCCGAGCGGTACCAGATGTCTGGGTCTCTGTTGGTTCTCTGGCCTTTCTGGACCAGAGCCTGCTTTGACAAAGCGTTGGCGGTCCAGTGGGTCCGCTGGTGCTGCACAATTAATCGAAACAAGATTGAGATCTAGATTCCTAGACACCTAATGTGATCTCATTTCTAAATCTGAGCAAGAATGGTGCTCTACTAGTTGGCTGTCCAATTCATTTGAGTTACTCTTATGTTTTTGCTACAAGAGAGAGACTTTTAACAGTTTATTCTTTCAAAATAGCGACGTGGGGTGCCCATCCGATTCCCCCCCCCCCCCCCCCCCCCCTTTTGCTAAGACGTGTACAGACGTCCTGGGCACACCATGGGATAATTCCTAGGATGTCTGGAGACGTCTTGGGCACAAATTGAGAGGTTTATAAGTCAAGCATGTTGATATTCAGCAACTACAGACTAAAGACAATACATAGTTTCATGGGAAAAAAATATTGATTGTGTGAGAATTGTGATCTCAATTCTTGTGGAGGAAAATCGAGATTCACGTTTGAGCAAGAATCGTGCAGCACTAGTTTGCACTGACCAACGCGGCCCGCGTTGGACGCGTTTCAAAGCGTGTTTGAATCGATGGACTGTGTTCCAGACGGTGTTCTGAATCGATGTGCTTTCTTTAACCCATTAAAACCTCTGTGTCGTTCTAGATCTCAGCGTTGACTGTTTTTGAACTTGTTCGTAAAAAAAGTGTTTTGGAATAATTTTGAATCATGCAAACGTGTCAGAACTACTGATTTCAGAAGGCATGCGTTGAATCGGCCTCGGGTACATGCCATGAAGGATTTAGTTTTAATAAATATAATTGTTTAACAAATACAAAAACAACAACTGCAATGCGGCATTTGTGATTTGTACATTGTATGAGTTTTGTAATTACCGGTATACTGTAGATGTGAAGTAATTATAAAGCTGTGCTGTTTCCATGATAATTGTCCAAAGGAGATAAACTTACAGTAACTATGGAGACAGACCAACAGCACCACAGCAGGGATGGAGGATCAGGCTTTCATATCGAGGTCCATTATGTATTCACCATCTGAGCCATGGACCACCGTTTGATGACATTTAGCCTCTCAGACCCATCTGAGCCACGGACCACCGTTTGATGACATTTAGCCTCTCAGACCCATCTGAGCCACGGACCACCGTTTGATGACATTTAGCCTCTCGGACCCATTTGAGCCATGGACCACCGTTTGATGACATTTAGCCTCTCGGACCCATTTGAGCCACGGACCACCGTTTGATGACATTTAGCCTCTCAGACCCATCTGAGCCACGGACCACCGTTTGATGACATTTAGCCTCTCAGACCCATCTGAGCCACGGACCACCGTTTGATGACATTTAGCCTCTCAGACCCATCTGAGCCACGGACCACCGTTTGATGACATTTAGCCTCTCAGACTCCAACTTAGAATATGTTGTTGTCGTTGAATTAAGCAATATTACACGAGAGGGTGTGCGTTACTGTCATTAATGGCACACCCGCCCGCCCGAAGAACAGTTGCCAAAAAAAAATATATATATAGCCGATCTACAAGCTCACAACGTGTTGCAATGCAACACGTTGTGAGCTTGTAGATTGGCTATTTTCAGAAAAAGCTATAGACCCCACGTGTATATAGAGTTTATGCAGTTAAGTGGTACATGTTTATCACAGTGGAGAACCTCTGTTTCTAACCTCTCTCTCTCTCTCTCCCCTCTGTGTATCTCTATGTCTCTCAGCCAACACGTACTTCTTCATGGTGCAGGCCCAGGGCATCATGTTGAGGGACAACGTCCGGACCATTGGCCAGATGATCCGTCTCTACACCAATAAGAACAGCACGCTCAACGGTACAGGTGAGTCTCTGCACCAATCAGGACATCAAACACCGACCGATGAGATCTCATTTCTAAATGGGAGCAGGACTCATGCAGCACTAGTTGGCTTAAAGGAGAATTCCATGCTAGAAGGCTTTCTTACCTTTCTTACCTTTCTTTGTAATCGTTACGTCCCCACCAAAAAGGTGCAGGTGTTTTTTTGTGCAAAAACTCCTTATTGGCTATTTCCCCTACCATAAGCCCTCAATGAATTGCATTGAATTGAATGGGAATTGAATGCTAATTGTGCTAATTTGCTTATTTCCATCGAAATAAGTAGTAAAGTGTGTCGCTTGGGATATTATTTACATTATGAAGAGAGGATATATACAAAAAAATAATAATTTTGAGCGATGGAAATAAGCGAATTAGCACAACACCCCATAGCCCCATTCAATTCCCATTCAATTCAATGCAATTCACTTAGGGCTTATGGTAGGGGAAATAGCCAATAAAAAGCTTTTGCACAAAACAACACTTGGACCTCTTTGGTGGGGACGTAACAACTACAAAGAAAGGTAAGAAAGCCTTTTAGTATGGAATTCTCCTTTAAGTCAAGCACTTTGATGTCTGTTTAAAGTCACAGTAGCTGGCTCCTTCGCCTGGAAAGGAGCCAGCTGAGGTGGTTCGTGCATCTGGTTAGGATGCCTCTCGGGCGCCTCCCTAGGGAGGTCCTCAACGCACGTCCCACTGGGAGGAGACCCCGGGGCATCTGGTTAGGATGCCTCTCGGGCGTCTCCCTAGGGAGGTCCTCGACGCACGTCCCACTGGGAGGAGACCCCGGGGCATCTGGTTAGGATGCCTCTCGGGCGTCTCCCTAGGGAGGTCCTCGACGCACGTCCCACTGGGAGGAGACCCCGGGGCATCTGGTTAGGATGCTTCTCGGGCGTCTCCCTAGGGAGGTCCTCGACACACGTCCCACTGGGAGGAGACCCCATCTGGTTAGGATGCCTCTCGGGCGTCTCCCTAGGGAGGTCCTCGACACACGTCCCACTGGGAGGAGACCCCATCTGGTTAGGATGCCTCTCGGGCGTCTCCCTAGGGAGGTCCTCGACACACGTCCCACTGGGAGGAGACCCCGGGACATCTGGTTAGGATGCCTCTCGGGCGCCTCCCTAGGGAGGTCCTCGACACACGTCCCACTGGGAGGAGACCCCGGGGCAGACCAAGGCTCAGTTGGAGGAAACACCTCGACTCACTGGCCTTGGAACGTCTCGGGATCCCCCCAGGAGGAAGTCACTAATGTTGCTCTGGAGAGGGAAGTCTGGAGCTCTCTGGTGGAGCTGTTGCCCCCGTGACCCGACTACGGATAAGCGGTTGAAGATGAATGGATGGATGGATGGATGGATGGATAGTTGGCTCCATCCAGGTGTAGTTAATGTTCAGCCAATCGTGTGAGAATCGTGATCTCAATTCTTGTGGAGGAAAATCGAGATTCACATTTGAGCAAGAATCATGCAGCTCTGCCCAGACGGCAGTAACTCCAGAATATTTAATATATTGTGTTTTATATTCAGACTACCCAGACGGCAGTAACTCCAGAATATTTAATATATTGTGTTTTATATTCAGACTACCCAGACAGCAGTAACTCCATTATATTTAATATATTGTGTTTTATATTCAGACTCCCCAGACAGCAGTAACTCCATTATATTTAATATATTGTGTTTTATATTCAGACTACCCAGACGGCAGTAACTCCAGTATATTTAATATATTGTGTTTTATATTCAGACTACCCAGACGGCAGTAACTCCATTATATTTAATATATTGTGTTTTATATTCAGACTCCCCAGACAGCAGTAACTCTATTATATTTAATATATTGTGTTTTATATTCAGACTACCCAGACGGCAGTAACTCCATTATATTTAATATATTGTGTTTTATATTCAGACTACCCAGACGGCAGTAACTCCATTATATTTAATATATTGTGTTTTATATTCAGACTACCCAGACGGCAGTAACTCCATTATATTTAATATATTGTGTTTTATATTCAGACTACTCAGACGGCAGTAACTCTAGTATATTTAATATATTGTGTTTTATATTCAGACTACCCAGACGGCAGTAACTCCAGTATATTTAATATATTGTGTTTTATATTCAGACTACCCAGACGGCAGTAACTCCATTATATTTAATATATTGTGTTTTATATTCAGACTCCCCAGACAGCAGTAACTCTATTATATTTAATATATTGTGTTTTATATTCAGACTACCCAGACAGCAGTAACTCCATTATATTTAATATATTGTGTTTTATATTCAGACTACCCAGACGGCAGTAACTCCATTATATTTAATATATTGTGTTTTATATTCAGACTACCCAGACGGCAGTAACTCCATTATATTTAATATATTGTGTTTTATATTCAGACTACCCAGACGGCAGTAACTCCATTATATTTAATATATTGTGTTTTATATTCAGACTACCCAGACGGCAGTAACTCCATTATATTTAATATATTGTGTTTTATATTCAGACTACCCAGACGGCAGTAACTCCAGTATATTTAATATATTGTGTTTTATATTCAGACTACCCAGACGGCAGTAACTCCATTATATTTAATATATTGTGTTTTATATTCAGACTCCCCAGACAGCAGTAACTCCATTATATTTAATATATTGTGTTTTATATTCAGACTCCCCAGACGGCAGTAACTCCATTATATTTAATATATTGTGTTTTATATTCAGACTCCCCAGACGGCAGTAACTCCATTATATTTAATATATTGTGTTTTATATTCAGACTCCCCAGACGGCAGTAACTCCATTATATTTAATATATTGTGTTTTATATTCAGACTCCCCAGACGGCAGTAACTCCATTATATTTAATATATTGTGTTTTATATTCAGACTCCCCAGACGGCAGTAACTCCAGTATATTTAATATATTGTGTTTTATATTCAGACTACCCAGACGGCAGTAACTCCAGTATATTTAATATATTGTGTTTTATATTCAGACTACCCAGACGGCAGTAACTCCATTATATTTAATATATTGTGTTTTATATTCTGACTACCCAGACGGCAGTAACTCTAGTATATTTAATATATTGTGTTTTATATTCAGACTACCCAGACAGCAGTAACTCCATTATATTTAATATATTGTGTTTTATATTCAGACTACCCAGACAGCAGTAACTCTAGTATATTTAATATATTGTGTTTTATATTCAGACTACCCAGACAGCAGTAACTCCATTATATTTAATATATTGTGTTTTATATTCAGACTACCCAGACGGCAGTAACTCCATTATATTTAATATATTGTGTTTTATATTCAGACTACCCAGACGGCAGTAACTCCATTATATTTAATATATTGTGTTTTATATTCAGACTACCCAGACGGCAGTAACTCCATTATATTTAATATATTGTGTTTTATATTCAGACTACCCAGACAGCAGTAACTCCAGTATATTTAATATATTGTGTTTTATATTCAGACTACCCAGACGACAGTAACTCCAGTATATTTAATATATTGTGTTTTATATTCAGACTACCCAGACGGCAGTAACTCTAGTATATTTAATATATTGTGTTTTATATTCAGACTACCCAGACGACAGTAACTCCATTATATTTAATATATTGTGTTTTATATTCAGACTACCCAGACAGCAGTAACTCCAGTATATTTAATATATTGTGTTTTATATTCAGACTACTCAGACGGCAGTAACTCCATTATATTTAATATATTGTGTTTTATATTCAGACTACCCAGACGGCAGTAACTCCAGTATATTTAATATATTGTGTTTTATATTCAGACTACCCAGACGGCAGTAACTCCAGTATATTTAATATATTGTGTTTTATATTCAGACTACCCAGACAGCAGTAACTCCAGTATATTTAATATATTGTGTTTTATATTCAGACTACCCAGACGACAGTAACTCCAGTATATTTAATATATTGTGTTTTATATTCAGACTACCCAGACGGCAGTAACTCTAGTATATTTAATATATTGTGTTTTATATTCAGACTACCCAGACGGCAGTAACTCCATTATATTTAATATATTGTGTTTTATATTCAGACTACCCAGACGGCAGTAACTCCATTATATTTAATATATTGTGTTTTATATTCAGACTACCCAGACGGCAGTAACTCCATTATATTTAATATATTGTGTTTTATATTCAGACTACCCAGACAGCAGTAACTCCATTATATTTAATATATTGTGTTTTATATTCAGACTACCCAGACGGCAGTAACTCCAGTATATTTAATATATTGTGTTTTATATTCAGACTACCCAGACGGCAGTAACTCTAGTATATTTAATATATTGTGTTTTATATTCAGACTACCCAGACAGCAGTAACTCCAGTATATTTAATATATTGTGTTTTATATTCAGACTCCCCAGACGGCAGTAACTCCATTATATTTAATATATTGTGTTTTATATTCAGACTACCCAGACGGCAGTAACTCCAGTATATTTAATATATTGTGTTTTATATTCAGACTACCCAGACGGCAGTAACTCCAGTATATTTAATATATTGTGTTTTATATTCAGACTACCCAGACGGCAGTAACTCCAGTATATTTAATATATTGTGTTTTATATTCAGACTACCCAGACGGCAGTAACTCCAGTGAATATCTGGTCCAACCAACCACATATCTACCAGAGAACTTCACCTACGCCCAGAGCCTGCCCTGTCCAGAGAGATTACCTTCCATGAGTAAGTACTCTACTAACAGATTACCTTCCATGAGTAAATACTAACAGATTACCTTCCATGAGTAAATACTAACAGATTACCTTCCATGAGTAAATACTAACAGATTACCTTCCATGAGTAAGTACTCTACTAACAGATTACCTTCCATGAGCAAATACTAACAGATTACCTTCCATGAGTAAGTACTCTACTAACAGATTACCTTCCATGAGTAAATACTAACAGATTACCTTCCATGAGTAAGTACTCTACTAACAGATTACCTTCCATGAGTAAATACTAACAGATTACCTTCCATGAGTAAGTACTCTACTAACAGATTACCTTCCATGAGTAAATACTAACAGATTACCTTCCATGAGTAAGTACTCTACTAACAGATTACCTTCCATGAGTAAATACTAACAGATTACCTTCCATGAGTAAATACTAACAGATTACCTTCCATGAGTAAGTACTCTACTAACAGATTACCTTCCATGAGTAAATACTAACAGATTACCTTCCATGAGTAAGTACTCTACTAACAGATTACCTTCCATGAGTAAATACTAACAGATTACCTTCCATGAGTAAGTACTCTACTAACAGATTACCTTCCATGAGTAAATACTAACAGATTACCTTCCATGAGTAAGTACTCTACTAACAGATTACCTTCCATGAGTAAATACTAACAGATTACCTTCCATGAGTAAGTACTCTACTAACAGATTACCTTCCATGAGTAAATACTAACAGATTACCTTCCATGAGTAAGTACTCTACTAACAGATTACCTTCCATGAGTAAATACTAACAGATTACCTTCCATGAGTAAATACTAACAGATTACCTTCCATGAGTAAGTACACTACAGCCAGGGTTCTCAAGTCAAACCGGAAAACCGGAAGGAGAATTCTGCTCTGGGATTATTCTATTGATGAGATCTGCAGTGGAGTAATTTAAGACATAATGTTTTCTTCCGGTGAAATATTTTCTTTTCTGGCCGAAAAGTGTGTTTTGGATGTGAGGTGGGGGGGAGCTCAGAGTGTTTCCACTAAGGAAAGTAAAGCTTTCAACATCTTAAAACCGTCTTTGTTTTGGTGAGTAGCAAAGATTTATTTTACTAAAGATGAGAGTCCGTGAGTGTGAGGAGAAAGGATCGAAAGTACCAGTGTTGAAGGAGAACTCCTTCTAACACTATGGACCAGATCTATAGTAACATAGTGTTAACACTATGGACCAGATCTATAGTAACATAGTGTTAACACTATGGACCAGATCTATAGTAACATAGTGTTAACACTATGGACCAGATCTATAGTAACATAGTGTTAACACTATGGACCAGATCTATAGTAACATAGTGTTAACACTATGGACCAGATCTATAGTAACATAGTGTTAACACTATGGACCAGATCTATAGTAACATAGTGTTAACACTATGGACCAGATCTATAGTAACATAGTGTTAACACTATGGACCAGATCTATAGTAACATAGTGTTAACACTATGGACCAGATCTATAGTAACATAGTGTTAACACTATGGACCAGAGCTATAGTAACATAGTGTTAACACTATGGACCAGATCTATAGTAACATAGTGTTAACACTATGGACCAGATCTATAGTAACATAGTGTTAACACTATGGACCAGATCTATAGTAACATAGTGTTAACACTATGGACCAGATCTATAGTAACAGTGTTAACACTATGGACCAGATCTATAGTAACATAGTGTTAACACTATGGACCAGATCTATAGTAACATAGTGTTAACACTATGGACCAGATCTATAGTAACATAGTGTTAACACTATGGACCAGATCTATAGTAACATAGTGTTAACACTATGGACCAGATCTATAGTAACATAGTGTTAACACTATGGACCAGAGCTATAGTAACATAGTGTTAACACTATGGACCAGAGCTATAGTAACATAGTGTTAACACTATGGACCAGATCTATAGTAACATAGTGTTAACACTATGGACCAGATCTATAGTAACATAGTGTTAACACTATGGACCAGATCTATAGTAACATCGTGTTAACACTATGGACCAGATCTATAGTAACATAGTGTTAACACTATGGACCAGAGCTATAGTAACATAGTGTTAACACTATGGACCAGAGCTATAGTAACATAGTGTTAACCAAATGGACCAGAGCTATAGTAACATAGTGTTAACACTATGGACCAGATCTATAGTAACATAGTGTTAACACTATGGACCAGAGCTATAGTAACATAGTGTTAACACTATGGACCAGATCTATAGTAACATAGTGTTAACACTATGGACCAGAGCTATAGTAACATAGTGTTAACACTATGGACCAGATCTATAGTAACATAGTGTTAACACTATGGACCAGATCTATAGTAACATAGTGTTAACACTATGGACCAGATCTATAGTAACATAGTGTTAACACTATGGACCAGATCTATAGTAACATAGTGTTAACACTATGGACCAGATCTATAGTAACATAGTGTTAACACTATGGACCAGATCTATAGTAACATAGTGTTAACACTATGGACCAGATCTATAGTAACATAGTGTTAACACTATGGACCAGATCTATAGTAACATAGTGTTAACACTATGGACCAGATCTATAGTAACATAGTGTTAACACTATGGACCAGATCTATAGTAACATAGTGTTAACACTATGGACCAGATCTATAGTAACATAGTGTTAACACTATGGACCAGATCTATAGTAACATAGTGTTAACACTATGGACCAGAGCTATAGTAACATAGTGTTAACCAAATGGACCAGAGCTATAGTAACATAGTGTTAACACTATGGACCAGATCTATAGTAACATAGTGTTAACACTATGGACTAGATCTATAGTAACATAGTGTTAACACTATGGACCAGAGCTATAGTAACGTAGTGTTAACACTATGGACCAGAGCTATAAGTAACATAGCATTGAATGAGATCTCCTTCTAACTAGAGATGTCCAGGTACTGTATCGGTGTCGGAAAAGTATCGGTATCGGCCCTTTTTGGTCATGTCTGTTCATATCGGTATCGGCGAACATGCCACATCCTTGCTTGTACAATACAATACAGTGTTGATATGTAAGAGCACCTCTTACCTCAGGTGACTCAGAATGTCAGGCCAGGATACGATCACCATCAGACTTGTCAGCGAAAACAGATGAGTCATTCCCTCAGAGTCAGCGCACTGTTCCACAGGTGGGCGAGCCATGTGGTGTGATATGGGATGGAAGGTTTGACTCACTATCATAACCCATCAAGACCTGAGACCAGATTCTACTAATGTCTTCTAAATCTTATGACGGTTTTCTGAGAAACCTCATGTTTCTTTATCAGTGGTTCTCAAACTATTTCATGTCAAGGACCCCAGAAATTATTATACAGTATGTAATTGGCCACCAACCTCCATCTGAAAATATGTTGTTCCAGGGATACCCCCCCCCCCCCCCCCCCCCCACCAGAAGCAAAGATATGAGTTAAAAAAAAACGTTCACTGTGAAAGAATATATATTCAAGTTTTCACGATTTTTCAAAATCAGCAGATCAGGTTATAAAGTGGTTAAAATCATCAGATCAGGTTATAAAGTGGTTAAAATCATCAGATCAGGTTATAAAGTGGTTAAAAGTTATGAGGCGACACAGGTGTGTCCTCAGGTCTAAATGGGATACATCAATAAGTTATTGTGAATCTTTCCATCATGCTGGGAGCGAGCGGTCTCGTCCACCTCGCCATCCTCCGCAGCGAGCGGTCTCGTCCATCTCGCCATCCTCCGCAGCGAGCGGTCTCGTCCATCTCGCCATCCTCCGCAGCGAGCGGTCTCGTCCATCTCGCCATCCTCCGCAGCGAGCGGTCTCGTCCATCTCGCCATCCTCCGCAGCTTCTACATCTGCCATATAGAGCGTCGCAGTCCCGCCTCCTACCCTGGACCAGGAAATGAAACCCAATGCATTATTCTCATAGACATTTCTTAAAGTATTTATTTAAAGACGGTTACGCCGCGGACAAAGCCAACTCGAGTCGTGACAACTCATGACAACACAAACAATATTTTGGACCAAACAAATAATTACAAAGAAGAAAAACAACAAAAAAAGTGTTGTAACCTGCCGTTTTCTTTCTTCTTTCTAATTATTTGTTTGGTCCAAAATATTGTTTGTGTTGTCATGAGTTGTCACGACTCGAGTTGGCTTTGTCCGCGGCGTAACCGTCTTTAAATAAATACTTTAAGAAATGTCTATGAGAATAATGCATTGGGTTTCATTTCCTGGTCCAGGGTAGGAGGCGGGACTGCGACGCTCTATAGAGCGTCGCAGTCCCGCCCCCTACCAGGGCCCAGGAAATGATTCTCCGTTCATTTTAGACTTTTCAGAAAGTATTTATTTAAAGACGTTTACGCCGCGGCGGACAAAGCCAACTCTTGTCGTGACGAATCAGGACAATAAACACAATGTTTTGGGCCAAACAAAGAATTAGAAAGTAGAAAAAAACGGCAGGTTACAACACTTTTTTTGTTGTTTTTCTTCTTTGTAATTGTTTGTTTGGTCCAAAATATTGTGTTTGTTGTCATGATTTGTCACGACTGGAGTTGGCCTTGTCCGCGGCGTAACCGTCTTTAAATAAATACTTTTTGAAATGTCTATGGGAAAAATGCATTGGGATTCATTTCCTGGGCCTGGCGTCGTCATGACAGGGGGCGGGACTGTGACGCTCTATAGAGAGCCTCCTTACCTTTTCTTTCCTGGCTTGGTATGGAGGGCTCACAGAGTCCAACAAGGCTAAGCTGCGGAGGGTAACCCACGTGGGGTCTAAACTCTGTGGGATGCAGTGCTCTGCCCTTCAGCATCTCTACGACCAGAGGACAGTGAAGAAAGGGTTAGGGTTAGGAGTGCTCTGCCCTTCAGCATCTCTACGACCAGAGGACAGTGAAGAAAGGGTTAGGGTTAGGAGTGCTCTGCCCTTCAGCATCTCTACGACCAGAGGACAGTGAAGAAAGGGTTAGGGTTAGGAGTGCTCTGCCCTTCAGCATCTCTACGACCAGAGGACAGTGAAGAAAGGGTTAGGGTTAGGAGTGCTCTGCCCTTCAGCATCTCTACGACCAGAGGACAGTGAAGAAAGGGTTAGGGTTAGGAGTGCTCTGCCCTTCAGCATGTCTACGACCAGAGGACAGTGAAGAAAGCACTCAACTCATAACCTCAGCACCTGCTTCAAGGTCCTGCCCTCGGGCAGGAGATAAACTGCATCGAGATTCAAGAAGGCAAAACACACCAATGGTTCGTTATTGAGCCGACAAAAAAGCCACTTCGGTGATCCGGGTCACAGACAAAGAGCAAAGCGAGCTAAGAATGTCCCTACACCCTCGTTCACTAAGAATGTCCCTACACCCTCGTTCACTTTGTATTGGACCCTTGCAAGCAGGCGGTTGGTTGATTTCCGGTTACGTCATCATAACGCCTCCGCCTCGTCACCATGTCCGCCACAAATCCGCTATTTCTTTTAAATTATTACTAAACACATAAAACAAATAGCAGGTTTTGCTTATTACGCAGGGGCAGAACATGGATTCAATAGCGTGGTACACGGTTTAAGAGTGGTGTTCCATCTCTTTTGTAGAGGTGTACTTTTGCCCCATGTTGTTCTCCCAGTCGGGGCCCCCCATGCAGCCCCCTTGGGTTTCTGACATTGTGGCCCCCTGAACAATTCAGTTAAATAGCCCTGCTGTAGAGCAAAGATTACTGTCAGAATATAGAGTCTGAACCTTTTAACAATACAGTGTGATTTAACCAAGAAATATCACTTACAGCGCCTTGGATTTGTCACCAATCTTTGTCTTGTCTTGGTTAAGTGGTACATGTTTATCACAGTGGAGAACCTCTCTCTCTCTCTCCCCCTCTCCCCTCCCCCCCACAGAGGGGCCTATGGACGTGAACATGACAGAGATCCCCATGGAGGTGATAGAGCTGAAGTTCTCCAAGTATTTTGATATTCAGTTCGGAGGACACTGGAAACCAAAGGACTGCAGACCTCGCTGGAAGGTGTGTGTGTGTGTGTGTGCGTGTGCGTGTCTGAACATTGAAACTAAAGGGTTAAAAGCTTGTAGTTTGTTTTTAAATCCTATCTGGACACTTAATGCCTTTTTCACTTAATACCTGCTTTTTTGTTTTGGGCTGGAAAGATAATTCCATAATCTCCGTTCCACACACAGCGGACAACACTGCACGCACGCGCGCACACACACACACACACACACACACACACACACACACACACACACACACACACACACACACACACACACACACACACACACACACACACACACACACACACACACACACACACACACACACACACACAGGCACAGCCAACTCACTCCCTGAACAAGGGTAATGCTGTTGTACCAGTGACCTGAAGCTGACCCATAATGCTTTGCTTAGTGGATTGATGCGAGGGAACAACACACAACAACAGGCCTTATTTTGGTCAAATCAAAACGCGACTCAAAACTGCGAGTACATTTATCTGGTTACTTTCTGTGTGTGTGTGAGTGTGAGAGAGTGTGTGCGCTGTGCTCTGACCATGATGTGTTGTGTCTGTGTATTAGGTGGCATTGGGTGTGTGTGTGCGTGTGCGTGCGTGCGTGCGCGTGCACTGTGCTCTGACCATGGACCGTTCTGTGTCGGTCCATTAGGTGGCGATCCTGATCCCGTTCCGAAACCGCCACGAACACCTGCCCATCCTGTTCCAGCACCTCACGCCCATGTTGCAACGACAGAGGCTGCAGTTCGCCTACTACGTCATCGAACAGGTGACACACTTCATTACATCACCTACTAGGTCATCAAACAGGTGACACACTTCATTACATCACTT